>NW_025063687.1:0-15831 GCF_018153295.1 Drosophila grimshawi
ATTTCTCGAAATAACTTCGAGACTACATATTTTCAGCTTTTGATGCAGAATCAAAATATATAAAAAGGGCTTCATAATGTTGAAAGAAATTCTAACTTCTGACAATTATTGGCGAAGATACATCCGTTTGAATTTGGAAACCGAAACTTAAAACGTCAATTTCTCGAAATGACTTCGCGACTACATATTTTCAGCTTTTGATGCAGAGTCAAAATATATGAAAAGGGCTTCATAATGTTGAAAGAAATTCTAACTTCTGACAATTATTGGCGAAGATACATCCGTTTGAATTTGGGAAAATAAACTTAAAACGCCAATATCTCGAAATGACTTCGAGACTACATATTTTCAGCTTTTGATGCAGAATCAAAATATATAAAAAGGGGTTCATAATGTTGCAAGAAATTCTAACTTCTGACAATTATTGGCGAAGATACATCCGTTTGAATTTGGAAACAGAAACTTAAAACGTCAATTTCTCGAAATGACTTCGAGACTACATATTTTCAGCTTTTGAAGCAGAGTCAAAATATATAAAAAGGGCTTCATAATGTTGAAAGAAATTCTAACTTCTGACAATTATTGGCGAAGATACATCCGTTTGAATTTGGAAACAGAAACTTAAAACGTCAATTTCTCGAAATGACTTCGAGACTACATATTTTCAGCTTTTGATGCATAGTCAAAATATATAAAAAGGGCTTCATAATGTTGAAAGAAATTCTAACTTCTGACAATTATTGGCGAAGATACATCCGTTTGAATTTGGAAACAGAAACTTAAAACGTCAATTTCTCGAAATGACTTCGAGACTACATATTTTCAGCTTTTGATGCAGAATCAAAATATATAAAAAGGGCTTCATAATGTTGAAAGAAATTCTGACTTCTGCCAATTATTGGCGAAGATACATCCGTTTGAATTTGGAAACAGAAACTTAAAACGTCAATTTCTCGAAATTACTTTGAGACTACGTATTTTCAGCTTTTGATGCATAGTCAAAATATATAAAAAGGGCTTCATAATGTTGCAAGAAATTCTAACTGCTGAAAATTATTGGCGAAGATACATCCGTTTGAATTTGGAAAACGAAACTTAAAACGTCAATTTCTCGAAATGACTTCGAGACTACATATTTTCAGCTTTTGATGCAGAGTCAAAATATATAAAAAGGGCTTCATAATGTTGAAAGAAATTCTGACTTCTGCCAATTATAGGCGAAGATACATCCGTTTGAATTTGGAAACAGAAACTTAAAACGTCGATTTCTCGAAATGACTTCGAGACTACATATTTTCAGCTTTTGATGCAGAGTCAAAATATATAAAAAGGGCTTCATAATGTTGAAAGAAATTCTAACTTCTGATAATTATTGGCGAAGATACATCCGTTTGAATTTGGAAACAGAAACTTAAAACGTCAATTTCTCGAAATGACTTTGAGACTACATATTTTCAGCTTTTGATGCATAGTCAAAATATATAAAAAGGGCTTCATAATGTTGAAAGAAATTCTAACTTCTGACAATTATTGGCGAAGATACATCCGTTTGAATTTGGAAACCGAAACTTAAAACGTCAATTTCTCGAAATGACTTCGCGACTACATATTTTCAGCTTTTGATGCAGAGTCAAAATATATAAAAAGGGCTTCATAATGTTGAAAGAAATTCTAACTTCTGACAATTATTGGCGAAGATACATCCGTTTGAATTTGGAAACAGAAACTTAAAACGTCAATTTCTCGAAATGACTTCGCGACTACATATTTTCAGCTTTTGATGCAGAGTCAAAATATATAAAAAGGGCTTCATAATGTTGAAAGAAATTCTAACTTCTGACAATTATTGGCGAAGATACATCCGTTTGAATTTCGAAACAGAAACTTAAAACGTCAATTTCTCGAAATGACTTCCAGACTACATATTTTCAGCTTTTGATGCAGAATCAAAATATATAAAAAGGGCTTCATAATGTTGAAAGAAATTCTAACTTCTGACAATTATTGGCGAAGATACATCCGTTTGAATTTGGAAACAGAGACTTAAAACGTCAATTTTTCGAAATGACTTCGAGACTACATATTTTCAGCTTTTGATGCAGAATCAAAATATATAAAAAGGGCTTCATAATGTTGAACGAAATTCTAACTTCTGACAATTATTGGCGAAGATACATCCGTTTGAATTTGGAAACAGAAACTTAAAACGTCAATTTCTCGAAATGATTTCGCGACTACATATTTTCAGCTTTTGATGCAGAGTCAAAATATATAAAAAGGGCTTCATAATGTTGAAAGAAATTCTAACTTCTGACAATTATTGGCGAAGATACATCCGTTTGAATTTGGAAACAGAAACTTAAAACGTCAATTTCTCGAAATGACTTCGCGACTACATATTTTCAGCTTTTGATGCAGAGTCAAAATATATAAAAAGAGCTTCATAATGTTGAAAGAAATTCTGACTTCTGACAATTATTGGCGAAGATACATCCGTTTGAATTTGGGAAAATAAACTTAAAACGCCAATATCTCGAAATGACTTCGAGACTACATATATCCGTTTGAATTTGGAAACAGAAACTTAAAACGTCAATTTCGCGAAATGGCTTCGAGACTACATATTTTCAGCTTTTGATGCAGAATCAAAATATGTAAAAAAGGGCTTCATAATGTTGAAAGAAATTCTGACTTCTGACAATTATTGGCGAAGATACATCCGTTTGAATTTGGAAACAGAAACTTAAAACGTCAATTTCTCGAAATGACTTCGAGACTACATATTTTCAGCTTTTGATGCAGAATCAAAATATATAAAAAGGGCTTCATAATGTTGAAAGAAATTCTAACTTCTGACAATTATTGGCGAAGATACATCCGTTTGAATTTGGAAACAGAAACTTAAAACGTCAATTTCTCGAAATGACTTCGAGATTACATATTTTCAGCTTTTGATGCAGAATCAAAATATATAAAAAGGGCTTCATAATGTTGAAAGAAATTCTAACTTTTGACAATTATTGGCGAAGATACATCCGTTTGAATTTGGAAACAGAAACTTAAAACGTCGATTTCTCGAAATGACTTCGAGACTACATATTTTCAGCTTTTGATGCACAGTCAAAATTTATAAAAAAGGCTTCATAATGTTGAAAGAAATTCTAACTTCTGACAATTATTGGCGAAGATACATCCATTTGAATTTGGAAACAGAAACTTAAAACGTCAATTTCGCGAAATGACTTCGAGACTACATATTTTCAGCTTTTGATGCAGAGTCAAAATATGTAGAAAGGGCTTCATAATGTTGAAAGAAATTCTGACTTCTGACAATTATTGGCGAAGATACATCCATTTGAATTTAGAAACAGAAACTTAAAACGTCAATTTCTCGAAATGACTTCGCGACTACATATTTTCAGCTTTTGATGCAGAATCAAAATATATAAAAAGGGCTTCATAATGTTGAAAGAAATTCTAACTTCTGACAATTATTGGCGAAGATACATCCGTTTGAATTTGGAAACAGAAACTTAAAACGTCAATTTCTCGAAAAGACTTCGCGACTACATATTTTCAGCTTTTGATGCAGAGTCAAAATATATAAAAAAGGCTTCATAATGTTGAAAGAAATTCTGACTTCTGACAATTATTGGCGAAGGTACATCCGTTTGAATTTGGGAAAAGAAACTTAAACCGCCAATATCTCGAAATGACTTCGAGACTACATATTTTCAGCTTTTGATGCAGAATCAAAATATATAAAAAGGGGTTCATAATGTTGAAAGAAATTCTAACTTCTGACAGTTATTGGCGAAGATACATCCGTTTGAATTTGGAAACAGAAACTTAAAACGTCAATTTCTCGAAATGACTTCGAGACTACATATTTTCAGCTTTTGAAGCAGAGTCAAAATATATAAAAAGGGCTTCATAATGTTGAAAGAAATTCTAACTTCTGACAATTATTGGCGAAGATACATCCGTTTGAATTTGGAAACCGAAACTTAAAACGTCAATTTCTCGAAATGACTTCGAGATTACATATTTTCAGCTTTTGATGCAGAATCAAAATATATAAAAAGGGCTTCATAATGTTGAAAGAAATTCTAACTTTTGACAATTATTGGCGAAGATACATCCGTTTGAATTTGGAAACAGAAACTTAAAACGTCGATTTCTCGAAATGACTTCGAGACTACATATTTTCAGCTTTTGATGCACAGTCAAAATTTATAAAAAAGGCTTCATAATGTTGAAAGAAATTCTAACTTCTGACAATTATTGGCGAAGATACATCCATTTGAATTTGGAAACAGAAACTTAAAACGTCAATTTCGCGAAATGACTTCGAGACTACATATTTTCAGCTTTTGATGCAGAGTCAAAATATGTAGAAAGGGCTTCATAATGTTGAAAGAAATTCTGACTTCTGACAATTATTGGCGAAGATACATCCATTTGAATTTAGAAACAGAAACTTAAAACGTCAATTTCTCGAAATGACTTCGCGACTACATATTTTCAGCTTTTGATGCAGAATCAAAATATATAAAAAGGGCTTCATAATGTTGAAAGAAATTCTAACTTCTGACAATTATTGGCGAAGATACATCCGTTTGAATTTGGAAACAGAAACTTAAAACGTCAATTTCTCGAAAAGACTTCGCGACTACATATTTTCAGCTTTTGATGCATAGTCAAAATATATAAAAAAGGCTTCATAATGTTGAAAGAAATTCTGACTTCTGACAACTATTGGCGAAGATACATCCGTTTGAATTTGGGAAAAGAAACTTAAACCGCTAATATCTCGAAATGACTTCGAGACTACATATTTTCAGCTTTTGATGCAGAATCAAAATATATAAAAAGGGGTTCATAATGTTGAAAGAAATTCTAACTTCTGACAGTTATTGGCGAAGATACATCCGTTTGAATTTGGAAACAGAAACTTAAAACGTCAATTTCTCGAAATGACTTCGAGACTACATATTTTCAGCTTTTGATGCAGAGTCAAAATATATAAAAAGGGCTTCATAATGTTGAAAGAAATTCTAACTTCTGATAATTATTGGCGAAGATACATCCGTTTGAATTTGGAAACCGAAACTTAAAACGTCAATTTCTCGAAATGACTTCGCGACTACATATTTTCAGTTTTTGATGCAGAGTCAAAATATATAAAAAGGGCTTCATAATGTTGAAAGAAATTCTAACTTCTGACAATTATTGGCGAAGATACATCCGTTTGAATTTGGAAACAGAAACTTAAAACGTCAATTTCGCGAAATGACTTCGAGACTACATATTTTCAGCTTTTGATGCAGAATCAAAATATATAAAAAGGGCTTAATAATGTTGAAAGAAATTCTAACTTCTGACAATTATTGGCGAAGATACATCCGTTTGAATTTGGAAACAGAAACTTAAAACGTCAATTTCTCGAAATGACTTCGAGACTACATATTTTCAGCTTTTGATGCAGAGTCAAAATATATAAAAAGGGCTTCATAATGTTGAAAGAAATTCTAACTTCTGACAATTATTGGCGAAGATACATCCGTTTGAATTTGGAAACACAGACTTAAAACGTCGATTTCTCGAAATGACTTCGAGACTACATATTTTCAGCTTTTGATGCAGAATCAAAATATATAAAAAGGGCTTCATAATGTTGAAAGAAATTCTGACTTCTGCCAATTATTGGCGAAGATACATCCGTTTGAATTTGGAAACCGAAACTTAAAACGTCAATTTCTCGAAATGACTTCGCGACTACATATTTTCAGCTTTTGATGCAGAGTCAAAATATATAAAAAGGGCTTCATAATGTTGAAAGAAATTCTAACTTCTGACAATTATTGGCGAAGATACATCCGTTTGAATTTGGAAACAGAAACTTAAAACGTCAATTTCTCGAAATGAATTCGCGACTACATATTTTCAGCTTTTGATGCAGAGTCAAAATATATAAAAAGGGCTTCATAATGTTGAAAGAAATTCTGACTTCTGACAATTATTGGCGAAGATACATCCGTTTGAATTTGGGAAAATAAACTTAAAACGTCAATTTCTCGAAATGACTTCGAGACTACATATTTTCAGCTTTTGAAGCAGAGTCAAAATATATGAAAAGGGCTTCATAATGTTGAAAGAAATTCTGACTTCTGCCAATTATAGGCGAAGATACATCCGTTTGAATTTGGAAACCGAAACTTAAAACGTCAATTTCTCGAAATGACTTCGCGACTACATATTTTCAGCTTTTGATGCAGAGTCAAAATATATAAAAAGGGCTTCATAATGTTGAAAGAAATTCTAACTTCTGACAATTATTGGCGAAGATACATCCGTTTGAATTTGGAAACCGAAACTTAAAACGTCAATTTCTCGAAATGACTTTGAGACTACATATTTTCATCTTTTGATGCAGAATCAAAATATATAAAAAGGGCTTAATAATGTTGAAAGAAATTCTAACTTCTGACAATTATTGGCGAAGATACATCCATTTGAATTTGGAAACAGAAACTTAAAACGTCAATTTCTCGAAATGACTTCGAGACTACATATTTTCAGCTTTTGATGCAGAGTCAAAATATATAAAAAGGGCTTCATAATGTTGAAAGAAATTCTAACTTCTGACAATTATTGGCGAAGATACATCCGTTTGAATTTGGAAACAGAGACTTAAAACGTCGATTTCTCGAAATAACTTCGAGACTACATATTTTCAGCTTTTGATGCAGAATCAAAATATATAAAAAGGGCTTCATAATGTTGAAAGAAATTCTAACTTCTGACAATTATTGGCGAAGATACATCCGTTTGAATTTGGAAACCGAAACTTAAAACGTCAATTTCTCGAAATGACTTCGCGACTACATATTTTCAGCTTTTGATGCAGAGTCAAAATATATAAAAAGGGCTTCATAATGTTGAAAGAAATTCTAACTTCTGACAATTATTGGCGAAGATACATCCGTTTGAATTTGGAAACAGAAACTTAAAACGTCAATTTCTCGAAATGACTTCGCGACTACATATTTTCAGCTTTTGATGCAGAGTCAAAATATATAAAAAGTGCTTCATAATGTTGAAAGAAATTCTAACTTCTGACAATTATTGGCGAACATACATCCGTTTGAATTTGGAAACAGAAACTTAAAACGTCAATTTCTCGAAATGACTTCGAGACTACATATTTTCAGCTTTTGATGCAGAGTCAAAATATATAAAAAGGGCTTCATAATGTTGAAAGAAATTCTAACTTCTGACAATTATTGGCGAAGATACATCCGTTTGAATTTGAAAACAGAGACTCAAAACGTCGATTTCTCGAAATAACTTCGAGACTACATATTTTCAGCTTTTGATGCAGAATCAAAATATATAAAAAGGGCTTCATAATGTTGAACGAAATTCTAACTTCTGACAATTATTGGCGAAGATACATCCGTTTGAATTTGGAAACCGAAACTTAAAACGTCAATTTCTCGAAATGACTTCGCGACTACATATTTTCAGCTTTTGATGCAGAGTCAAAATATATAAAAAGGGCTTCATAATGTTGAAAGAAATTCTAACTTCTGACAATTATTGGCGAAGATACATCCGTTTGAATTTGGGAAAATAAACTTAAAACGCCAATATCTCGAAATGACTTCGAGACTACATATTTTCAGCTTTTGATGCAGAATCAAAATATATAAAAAGGGGTTCATAATGTTGCAAGAAATTCTAACTTCTGACAATTATTGGCGAAGATACATCCGTTTGAATTTGGAAACAGAAACTTAAAACGTCAATTTCTCGAAATGACTTCGAGACTACATATTTTCAGCTTTTGAAGCAGAGTCAAAATATATAAAAAGGGCTTCATAATGTTGAAAGAAATTCTAACTTCTGACAATTATTGGCGAAGATACATCCGTTTGAATTTGGAAACAGAAACTTAAAACGTCAATTTCTCGAAATGACTTCAAGACTACATATTTTCAGCTTTTGATGCAGAATCAAAATATTTAAAAAGGGCTTCATAATGTTGAAAGAAATTCTAACTTCTGACAATTATTGGCGAAGATACATCCGTTTGAATTTGGAAACAGAAACTTAAAACGTCAATTTCGCGAAATGACTTCGAGACTACATATTTTCAGCTTTTGATGCAGAATCAAAATATATAAAAAGGGGTTCATAATGTTGCAAGAAATTCTAACTTGTGACAATTATTGGCGAAGATACATTCGTTTGAATTTGGAAACAGAAACTTAAAACGTCAATTTCTCGAAATGACTTCGAGACTACATATTTTCAGCTTTTGAAGCAGAGTCAAAATATATAAAAAGGGCTTCATAATGTTGAAAGAAATTCTAACTTCTGACAATTATTGGCGAAGATACATCCGTTTGAATTTGGAAACAGAAACTTAAAACGTCAATTTCTCGAAATGACTTCGAGACTACATATTTTCAGCTTTTGATGCAGAATCAAAATATATAAAAAGGGCTTCATAATGTTGAAAGAAATTCTAACTTCTGACAATTATTGGCGAAGATACATCCATTTGAATTTGGAAACAGAAACTTAAAACGTCAATTTCTCGAAATGACTTCGAGACTACATATTTTCATCTTTTGATGCAGAGTCAAAATATATAAAAAGGGCTTCATAATGTTGAAAGAAATTCTAACTTCTGACAATTATTGGCGAAGATACATCCGTTTGAATTTGGAAACAGAAACTTAAAACGTCAATTTCGCGAAATGACTTCGAGACTACATATTTTCAGCTTTTGATGCAGAATCAAAATATATAAAAACGGCTTCATAATGTTGAAAGAAATTCTAACTTCTGACAATTATTGGCGAAGATACATCCATTTGAATTTGGAAACAGAAACTTAAAACGTCAATTTCTCGAAATGACTTCGAGACTACATATTTTCAGCTTTTGATGCAGAGTCAAAATATATAAAAAGGGCTTCATAATGTTGAAAGAAATTCTAACTTCTGACAATTATTGGCGAAGATACATCCGTTTGAATTTGGAAACAGAAACTTAAAACGTCAATTTCTCGAAATGGCTTCGAGACTTCATATTTTCAGCTTTTGATGCAGAGTCAAAATATATAAAAAGGGGTTCATAATGTTGAAAGAAATTCTAACTTCTGACAATTATTGGCGAAGATACATCCGTTTGAATTTGGAAACAGAAACTTAAAACGTCAATTTCTCGAAATGACTTCGGGACTACATATTTTCAGCTTTTGATGCAGGGTCAAAATATATACAAAGGGCTTCATAATGTTGAAAGAAATTCTAACTTCTGACAATTATTGGCGAAGATACATCCGTTTGAATTTGGAAACAGAAACTTAAAACGTCAATTTCTCGAAATGACTTCGGGACTACATATTTTCAGCTTTTGAAGCAGAGTCAAAATATATAAAAAGGGCTTCATAATGTTGAAAGAAATTCTAACTTCTGACAATTATTGGCGAAGATACATCCGGTTGAATTTGGAAACCGAAACTTAAAACGTCAATTTCTCGAAATGACTTCGCGACTACATATTTTCAGCTTTTGATGCAGAGTCAAAATATGTAGAAAGGGCTTCATAATGTTGAAAGAAATTCTGACTTCTGACAATTATTGGCGAAGATACATCCGTTTGAATTTGGGAAAAGAAACTTAAACCGCCAATATCTCGAAATGACTTCGAGACTACATATTTTCAGCTTTTGATGCAGAATCAAAATATATAAAAAGGGGTTCATAATGTTGAAAGAAATTCTAACTTCTGACAGTTATTGGCGAAGATACATCCGTTTGAATTTGGAAACAGAAACTTAAAACGTCAATTTCTCGAAATGACTTCGAGACTACATATTTTCAGCTTTTGATGCAGAGTCAAAATATATAAAAAGGGCTTCATAATGTTGAAAGAAATTCTAACTTCTGACAATTATTGGCGAAGATACATCCGTTTGAATTTGGAAACAGAGACTTAAAACGTCGATTTCTCGAAATAACTTCGAGACTACATATTTTCAGCTTTTGATGCAGAATCAAAATATATAAAAAGGGCTTCATAATGTTGAAAGAAATTCTAACTTCTGACAATTATTGGCGAAGATACATCCGTTTGAATTTGGAAACCGAAACTTAAAACGTCAATTTCTCGAAATGACTTCGCGACTACATATTTTCAGCTTTTGATGCAGAGTCAAAATATATAAAAAGGGCTTCATAATGTTGAAAGAAATTCTAACTTCTGACAATTATTGGCGAAGATACATCCGTTTGAATTTGGAAACAGAAACTTAAAACGTAAATATCTCGAAATGACTTCGAGACTACATATTTTCAGCTTTTGATGCAGAATCAAAATATATAAAAAGGGGTTCATAATGTTGCAAGAAATTCTAACTTCTGACAGTTATTGGCGAAGATACATCCGTTTGAATTTGGAAACAGAAACTTAAAACGTCAATTTCTCGAAATGACTTCGAGACTACATATTTTCAGCTTTTGAAGCAGAGTCAAAATATATAAAAAGGGCTTCATAATGTTGAAAGAAATTCTAACTTCTGACAATTATTGGCGAAGATACATCCGTTTGAATTTGTAAACCGAAACTTAAAACGTCAATTTCTCGAAATGACTTCGCGACTACATATTTTCAGCTTTTGATGCAGGGTCAAAATATATAAAAAGGGCTTCATAATGTTGAAAGAAATTCTAACTTCTGACAATTATTGGCGAAGATACATCCGTTTGAATTTGGAAACAGAAACTTAAAACGTCAATTTCTCGAAATGACTTCGAGACTACATATTTTCAGCTTTTGATGCAGAATCAAAATATATAAAAAGGGCTTCATAATGTTGAAAGAAATTCTGACTTCTGCCAATTATTGGCGAAGATACATCCGTTTGAATTTGGAAACAGAAACTTAAAACGTCAATTTCTCGAAATGACTTTGAGACTACATATTTTCAGCTTTTGATTCAGAGTCAAAATATATAAAAAGGGCTTCATAATGTTGAAAGAAATTCTAACTGCTGAAAATTATTGGCGAAGATACATCCGTTTGAATTTGGAAACCGAAACTTAAAACGTCAATTTCTCGAAATGACTTCGCGACTACATATTTTCAGCTTTTGATGCAGAATCAAAATATATAAAAAGGGCTTCATAATGTTGCAAGAAATTCTAACTTCTGACAATTATTGGCGAAGATACATCCGTTTGAATTTGGAAACAGAAACTTAAAACGTCAATTTCTCGAAATGACTTCGAGACTACATATTTTCAGCTTTTGAAGCAGAGTCAAAATATATAAAAAGGGCTTCATAATGTTGAAAGAAATTCTAACTTCTGACAATTATTGGCGAAGATACATCCGTTTGAATTTGTAAACCGAAACTTAAAACGTCAATTTCTCGAAATGACTTCGCGACTACATATTTTCAGCTTTTGATGCAGGGTCAAAATATATAAAAAGGGCTTCATAATGTTGAAAGAAATTCTAACTTCTGACAATTATTGGCGAAGATACATCCGTTTGAATTTGGAAACAGAAACTTAAAACGTCAATTTCTCGAAATGACTTCGAGACTACATATTTTCAGCTTTTGATGCAGAATCAAAATATATAAAAAGGGCTTCATAATGTTGAAAGAAATTCTGACTTCTGCCAATTATTGGCGAAGATACATCCGTTTGAATTTGGAAACAGAAACTTAAAACGTCAATTTCTCGAAATGACTTCGCGACTACATATTTTCAGCTTTTGATGCAGAATCAAAATATATAAAAAGGGCTTCATAATGTTGAAAGAAATTCTAACTGCTGAAAATTATTGGCGAAGATACATCCGTTTGAATTTGGAAACCGAAACTTAAAACGTCAATTTCTCGAAATGACTTCGCGACTACATATTTTCAGCTTTTGATGCAGAGTCAAAATATATGAAAAGGGCTTCATAATGTTGAAAGAAATTCTGACTTCTGCCAATTATAGGCGAAGATACATCCGTTTGAATTTGGAAACCGAAACTTAAAACGTCAATTTCTCGAAATGACTTCGCGACTACATATTTTCAGCTTTTGATGCAGAGTCAAAATATATAAAAAGGGCTTCATAATGTTGAAAGAAATTCTAACTTCTGACAATTATTGGCGAAGATACATCCGTTTGAATTTGGAAACAGAAACTTAAAACGTCAATTTCTCGAAATGACTTCGAGACTACATATTTTCAGCTTTTGATGCAGGGTCAAAATATATAAAAAGGGCTTCATAATGTTGAAAGAAATTCTAACTGCTGACAATTATTGGCGAAGATACATCCGGTTGAATTTGTAAACCGAAACTTAAAACGTACGTTTGAATTTGGGAAAAGAAACTTAAACCGCCAATATCTCGAAATGACTTCGAGACTACATATTTTCAGCTTTTGATGCAGGGTCAAAATATATAAAAAGGGCTTCATAATGTTGAAAGAAATTCTAACTTCTGACAATTATTGGCGAAGATACATCCGTTTGAATTTGGAAACAGAAACTTAAAACGTCAATTTCTCGAAATGACTTCGAGACTACATACTTTCAGTTTTTGATGCAGAGTCAATATATATAAAAAGGGCTTCATATGTTGAAAGAAATTCTAACTTCTGACAGTTATTGGCGAAGATACATCCGTTTGAATTTGGAAACAGAAACCTTAAAACGTCAATTTCTCGAAATGACTTCGAGACTACATATTTTCAGCTTTTGATGCACAATCAAAATATATAAAAAGGGCTTCATAATGTTGAAAGAAATTCTAACTTCTGACAATTATTGGCGAAGATACATCCGTTTAAATTTGGAAACAGAAACTTCAAACGTCAATTTCTCGAAATGACTTCGAGACTACATATTTTCAGCTTTTGATGCAGAATCAAAATATATAAAAAGGGCTTCATAATGTTGAAAGAAATTCTAACTTCTGACAATTATTGGCGAAGATACATCCGTTTGAATTTGGAAACAGAAACTTAAAACGTCAATGTCTCGAAATGACTTCGCGACTACAAATTTTCAGCTTTTGATGCATAGTCAAAATATATAAAAAGAGCTTCATAATGTTGAAAGAAATTCTGACTTCTGACAATTATTGGCGAAGATACATCCGTTTGAATTTGGGAAAAGAAACTTAAACCGCCAATATCTCGAAATGACTTCGAGACTACATATATCCGTTTGAATTTGGAAACAGAAACTTAAAACGTCAATTTCGCGAAATGGCTTCGAGACTACATATTTTCAGCTTTTGATGCAGAATCAAAATATGTAAAAAGGGCTTCATAATGTTGAAAGAAATTCTGACTTCTGACAATTATTGGCGAAGATACATCCGTTTGAATTTGGAAACAGAAACTTAAAACGTCAATTTCTCGAAATGACTTCGAGACTACATATTTTCAGCTTTTGATGCAGAATCAAAATATATAAAAAGGGCTTCATAATGTTGAAAGAAATTCTAACTTCTGACAATTATTGGCGAAGATACATCCGTTTGAATTTGGAAACAGAAACTTAAAACGTCAATTTCTCGAAATGACTTCGAGATTACATATTTTCAGCTTTTGATGCAGAATCAAAATATATAAAAAGGGCTTCATAATGTTGAAAGAAATTCTAACTTTTGACAATTATTGGCGAAGATACATCCGTTTGAATTTGGAAACAGAAACTTAAAACGTCGATTTCTCGAAATGACTTCGAGACTACATATTTTCAGCTTTTGATGCACAGTCAAAATTTATAAAAAAGGCTTCATAATGTTGAAAGAAATTCTAACTTCTGACAATTATTGGCGAAGATACATCCATTTGAATTTGGAAACAGAAACTTAAAACGTCAATTTCGCGAAATGACTTCGAGACTACATATTTTCAGCTTTTGATGCAGAGTCAAAATATGTAGAAAGGGCTTCATAATGTTGAAAGAAATTCTGACTTCTGACAATTATTGGCGAAGATACATCCATTTGAATTTAGAAACAGAAACTTAAAACGTCAATTTCTCGAAATGACTTCGCGACTACATATTTTCAGCTTTTGATGCAGAATCAAAATATATAAAAAGGGCTTCATAATGTTGAAAGAAATTCTAACTTCTGACAATTATTGGCGAAGATACATCCGTTTGAATTTGGAAACAGAAACTTAAAACGTCAATTTCTCGAAAAGACTTCGCGACTACATATTTTCAGCTTTTGATGCAGAGTCAAAATATATAAAAAAGGCTTCATAATGTTGAAAGAAATTCTGACTTCTGACAATTATTGGCGAAGGTACATCCGTTTGAATTTGGGAAAAGAAACTTAAACCGCCAATATCTCGAAATGACTTCGAGACTACATATTTTCAGCTTTTGATGCAGAATCAAAATATATAAAAAGGGGTTCATAATGTTGAAAGAAATTCTAACTTCTGACAGTTATTGGCGAAGATACATCCGTTTGAATTTGGAAACAGAAACTTAAAACGTCAATTTCTCGAAATGACTTCGAGACTACATATTTTCAGCTTTTGATGCAGAATCAAAATATATAAAAAGGGCTTCATAATGTTGAAATAAATTCTAACTTCTGACAATTATTGGCGAAGATACATCCGTTTGAATTTGGAAACAGAAACTTAAAACGTCAATTTCTCGAAATGACTTCGCGACTACATATTTTCAGCTTTTGATGCAGAGTCAAAATATAGAAAAAGGGCTTCATAATGTTGAAAGAAATTCTAACTTCTGCTTTTTTTACAATTATTGGCGAAGATACATCCGTTTGAATTTGGAAACAGAAACTTAAAACGTCAATTTCTCGAAATGACTTCGAGACTACATATTTTCAGCTTTTGATGCAGAGTCAAAATATATAAAAAGGGCTTCATAATGTTGAAAGAAATTCTGACTTCTGACAATTATTGGCGAAGATACATCCGTTTGAATTTGGGAAAATAAACTTAAAACGCCAATATCTCGAAATGACTTCGAGACTACATATTTTCAGCTTTTTGATGCAGAGTCAAAATATATAAAAAAGGGCTTCATAATGTTGAAAGAAATTCTGACTTCTGGACAATTATTGGCGAAGATACATCGGTTTGAATTTGGAAACAGAAACTTAAAACGTCAATTCCTCGAAATGACTTCGAGACCTCCATTAATCCGTTTGAATTTGGAAACCAGAAAACTAAAACCGCCATTTTTGAAATGGCTTCGAGACTACATATTTTCAGCTTTTGATGCAGAATCAAAATATGTAAAAAAGGGCGTCATAGTGTTGAAAGAAATTCTGACTTCTGACAATTATTGGCGAAGATACATCCGTTTGAATTTGGAAACAGAAACTTAAAACGTCAATTTCTCGAAATGACTTCGAGACTACATATTTTCAGCTTTTGATGCAGAATCAAAATATATAAAAACGGCTTCATAATGTTGAAAGAAATTCTAACTTCTGACAATTATTGGCGAAGATACATCCGTTTGAATTTGGAAACAGAAACTTAAAACGTCAATTTCTCGAAATGACTTCGAGACTACATATTTTCAGCTTTTGATGCAGAATCAAAATATATAAAAAGGGCTTCATAATGTTGAAAGAAATTCTAACTTCTGACAATTATTGGCGAAGATACGTCCGTTTGAATTTGGAAACAGAAACTTAAAACGTCAATTTCTCGAAATGACTTCAAGACTACAAATTTTCAGCTTTTGATGCAGAATCAAAATATATAAAAAAGGGGTTCATAATGTTGCAAGAAATTCTAACTT
>NW_025063688.1:0-24149 GCF_018153295.1 Drosophila grimshawi
TCAAAATATATAAAAAAGGGCTTCATAATGTTGCAAGAAATTCTAACTTTTGACAATTATTGGCGAAGATACATCCGTTTGAATTTGGAAACAGAAACTTAAAACGTCAATTTCTCGAAATGACTTCGAGACTACATATTTTCAGCTTTTGATGCAGAATTAAAATATATAAAAAGGGCTTCATAATGTTGAAAGAAATTCTAACTTCTGACAATTATTGGCGAAGATATATCCGTTTGAATTTGGAAACAGAAACTTAAAACGTCAATTTCTCGAAATGACTTCGAGACTACATATTTTCAGCTTTTGATGCACAGTCAAAATATATAAAAAGGGTCTCATAATGTTGAAAGAAATTCTAACTTCTGACAATTATTGGCGAAGATACATCCGTTTGAATTTGGAAACAGAAACTTAAAACGTCAATTTCTCGAAATGACTTCGAGACTACATATTTTCAGCTTTTGATGCAGAATCAAAATATATAAAAAGGGCTTCATAATGTTGAAAGAAATTCTAACTTCTGACAATTATTGGCGAAGATACATCCGTTTGAATTTGGAAACAGAAACTTAAAACTGACTGAACTGACTTCGAGACTACATATTTTCAACTTTTTGATGCAGAATCAAAATATATAAAAAGGGCTTCATAATGTTGAAGAAATTCTAACTGCTGACAATTATTGGCGAAGATACATCCGGTTGAATTTGGAAACCGAAACTTAAAACGTCAATTTCTCGAATTGACTTCGCGACCACATATTTTCAGCTTTTGATGCAGAGTCAAAATATATAAAAAGGGCTTCATAATGTTGAAAGAAATTCTAACTTCTGACAATTATTGGCGAAGATACATCCGTTTGAATTTGGAAACAGAAACTTAAAACGTCGATTTCTCGAAATGACTTCGAGACTACATATTTTCAGCTTTTGATGCACAGTCAAAATATATAAAAAGGTCTTCATAATGTTGAAAGAAATTCTAACTTCTGACAATTATTGGCGAAGATACATCCGTTTGAATTTGGAAACAGAAACTTAAAACGTCGATTTCTCGAAATGACTTCGAGACTACATATTTTCAGCTTTTGATGCACAGTCAAAATATATAAAAAGATCTTCATAATGTTGAAAGAAATTCTAACTTCTGACAATTATTGGCGAAGATACATCCGTTTGAATTTGGAAACCGAAACTTAAAACGTCAATTTCTCGAAATGACTTCGAGACTACATATTTTCAGCTTTTGATGCATAGTCAGAATATATAAAAAGGGCTTCATAATGTTGAAAGAAATTCTAACTTCTGACAATTATTGGCGAAGATACATCCGTTTGAATTTGGAAACAGAAACTTAAAACGTCAATTTCTCGAAATGACTTCGAGACTACATATTTTAAGCTTTTGAAGCAGAGTCAAAATATATAAAAAGGGCTTCATAATGTTGAAAGAAATTCTAACTTCTGACAATTATTGGCGAAGATACATCCGTTTGAATTTGGAAACAGAAACTTAAAACGTCAATTTCTCGAAATGACTTCGAGACTACATATTTTCAGCTTTTGATGCAGAATCAAAATATATAAAAAGGGCTTCATAATGTTGCAAGAAATTCTAACTTCTGACAATTATTGGCGAAGATACATCCGTTTGAATTTGGAAACAGAAACTTAAAACGTCAATTTCTCGAAATGACTTCGAGACTACATATTTTCAGCTTTTGAAGCAGAGTCAAAATATATAAAAAGGGCTTCATAATGTTGAAAGAAATTCTAACTTCTGACAATTATTGGCGAAGATACATCCGTTTGAATTTGGAAACAGAAACTTAAAACGTCAATTTCTCGAAATGAGTTCAAGACTACATATTTTCAGCTTTTGATGCAGAATTAAAATATATAAAAAGGGCTTCATAATGTTGAAAGAAATTCTAACTTCTGACAATTATTGGCGAAGATACATCCGTTTGAATTTGGAAACAGAAACTTAAAACGTCAATTTCTCGAAATGACTTCGAGACTACATATTTTCAGCTTTTGATGCAGAATCAAAATATATAAAAGGGCTTCATAATGTTGAAAGAAATTCTAACTTCTGACAATTATTGGCGAAGATACATCCGTTTGAATTTGGAAACAGAAACTTAAAACGTCAATTTCTCGAAATGACTTCGCGACTACATATTTTCAGCTTTTGATGCAGAGTCAAAATATATAAAAAGGGGTTCATAATGTTGAAAGAAATTCTAACTTCTGACAATTATTGGCGAAGATACATCCGTTTGAATTTGGAAACAGAAACTTAAAACGTCGATTTCTCGAAATGACTTTGAGACTACATATTTTCAGCTTTTGATGCAGAATCAAAATATATAAAAAGATCTTCATAATGTTGAAAGAAATTCTAACTGCTGACAATTATTGGCGAAGATACATCCGTTTGAATTTGGAAACACAGACTTAAAACGTCGATTTCTCGAAATGACTTCGAGACTACATATTTTCAGCTTTTGATGCAAAATCAAAATATATAAAAAGGGCTTCATAATGTTGAAAGAAATTCTAACTTCTGACAATTATTGGCGAAGATACATCCATTTGAATTTGGAAACAGAAACTTAAAACGTCAATTTCTCGAAATGACTTCGAGACTACATATTTTCAGCTTTTGATGCAGAATCAAAATATATAAAAAGGGCTTCATAATGTTGAAAGAAATTCTAACTTCTGACAATTATTGGCGAAGATACATCCGTTTGAATTTGGAAACAGAAACTTAAAACGTCAATTTCTCGAAATGACTTCGAGACTACATATTTTCTGCTTATGATGCAGAATCAAAATATATAAAAAGGGCTTCATAATGTTGAAAGAAATTCTAACTTCTGACAATTATTGGCGAAGATACATCCGTTTGAATTTGGAAACAGAAACTTAAAACGTCAATTTCTCGAAATGACTTCGAGACTACATATTTTCAGCTTTTGATGCAGAATCAAAATATATAAAAAGGGCTTCATAATGTTGCAAGAAATTCTAACTTTTGACAATTATTGGCGAAGATACATCCGTTTGAATTTGGAAACAGAAACTTAAAACGTCAATTTCTCGAAATGACTTCGAGACTACATATTTTCAGCTTTTGATGCAGAATTAAAATATATAAAAAGGGCTTCATAATGTTGAAAGAAATTCTAACTTCTGACAATTATTGGCGAAGATACATCCGTTTGAATTTGGAAACAGAAACTTAAAACGTCGATTTCTCGAAATGACTTCGAGACTACATATTTTCAGCTTTTGATGCACAGTCAAAATATATAAAAAGGGCTTCATAATGTTGAAAGAAATTCTAACTTCTGACAATTATTGGCGAAGATACATCCGTTTGAATTTGGAAACAGAAACTTAAAACGTCAATTTCGCGAAATGACTTCGAGACTACATATTTTCAGCTTTTGATGCAGAATCAAAATATATAAAAAGGTCTTCATAATGTTGAAAGAAATTCTAACTTCTGACAATTATTGGCGAAGATACATCCGTTTGAATTTGGAAACAGAAACTTAAAACGTCAATTTCTCGAAATGACTTCGAGACTACATATTTTCAGCTTTTGATGCATAGTCAAAATATATAAAAAGGGGTTCATAATGTTGAAAGAAATTCTAACTGCTGACAATTATTGGCGAAGATACATCCGTTTGAATTTGGAAACCGAAACTTAAAACGTCAATATCTCGAAATGACTTCGCGACTACATATTTTCAGCTTTTTGATGCAGAGTCAAAATATATAAAAAGGGCTTCATAATGTTGAAAGAAATTCTAACTTCTGACAATTATTGGCGAAGATACATCCGTTTGAATTTGGAAACAGAAACTTAAAACGTCAATTTCTCGAAATGACTTCGAGACTACATATTTTCAGCTTTTGATGCAGAATTAAAATATATAAAATGGGCTTCATAATGTTGAAAGAAATTCTAACTTCTGACAATTATTGGCGAAGATACATCCGTTTGAATTTGGAAACAGAAACTTAAAACGTCGATTTCTCGAAATGACTTCGAGACTACATATTTTCAGCTTTTGATGCACAGTCAAATACATAAAAAGGGCTTCATAATGTTGAAAGAAATTCTAACTTCTGACATTATTGGCGAAGATACATCGGTTTGAATTTGGAAACAGAAACTTAAACGTCATTTCGCGATGACTCGAGACTACGATATTTTCAGCTTTTGATGCAGAATCAAAATATATAAAAAGGGCTTCATAATGTTGAAAGAAATTCTAACTGCTGACAATTATTGGCGAAGATACATCCGTTTGAATTTGGAAACCGAAACTTAAAACGTCAATTTCTCGAAATGACTTCGCGACTACATATTTTCAGCTTTTGATGCAGAGTCAAAATATATAAAAAGGGCTTCATAATGTTGAAAGAAATTCTAACTTCTGACAATTATTGGCGAAGATACATCCGTTTGAATTTGGAAACAGAAACTTAAACCGCCAATATCTCGAAATGACTTCGAGACTACATATTTTCAGCTTTTGATGCAGAATCAAAATATATAAAAAGGGCTTCATAATGTTGAAAGAAATTCTAACTTCTGACAATTATTGGCGAAGATACATCCGTTTGAATTTGGAAACAGAAACTTAAAACGTCAATTTCTCGAAATGACTTCGCGACTACATATTTTCAGCTTTTGATGCAGAATCAAAATATATAAAAAGGGCTTCATAATGTTGAAAGAAATTCAAACTTCTGACAATTATTGGCGAAGATACATCCGTTTGAATTTGGAAACAGAAACTTAAAACGTCAATTTCTCGAAATGACTTCGAGACTACATATTTTCAGCTTTTGATGCAGAGTTAAAATATATAAAAAGGGCTTCATAATGTTGAAAGAAATTCTAACTTCTGACAATTATTGGCGAAGATACATCCGTTTGAATTTGGAAACAGAAACTTAAAACGTCGATTTCTCGAAATGACTTCGAGACTACATATTTTCAGCTTTTGATGCACAGTCAAAATATATAAAAAGGGCTTCATAATGTTGAAAGAAATTCTAACTGCTGACAATTATTGGCGAAGATACATCCGGTTGAATTTGGAAACCGAAACTTAAAACGTCAATTTCTCGAAATGACTTCGAGACTACATATTTTCAGCTTTTGATGCAGAATTAAAATATATAAAAAGGACTTCATAATGTTGAAAGAAATTCTAACTTCTGACAATTATTGGCGAAGATACATCCGTTTGAATTTGGAAACAGAAACTTAAAACGTCAATTTCTCGAAATGACTTCGAGACTACATATTTTCAGCTTTTGATGCACAGTCAAAATATATAAAAAGGGCTTCATAATGTTGAAAGAAATTCTAACTTCTGACAATTATTGGCGAAGATACATCCGTTTGAATTTGGAAACAGAAACTTAAAACGTCAATTTCTCGAAATGACTTCGAGACTACATATTTTTCAGCTTTTTGATGCAGAAATCAAAAATATATAAAAAAGGGCTTCATAATGTTGAAAAGAAATTCTAACTTCTGACAATTATTGGGCGAAGATACATCCGTTTTGAATTTGGAAACAGAAACTTAAAACGTCAATTTTCTCGAAATGACTTCGAGACTACATATTTTCAGCTTTTGAAGCAGAGTCAAAATATATAAAAAGGGCTTCATAATGTTGAAAGAAATTCTAACTTCTGACAATTATTGGCGAAGATACATCCGTTTGAATTTGGGAAAAGAAACTTAAACCGCCAATATCTCGAAATGACTTCGAGACTACATATTTTCAGCTTTTGATGCAGAATCAAAATATATAAAAAGGGGTTCATAATGATGAAAGAAATTCTAACTTCTGACAATTATTGGCGAAGATACATCCGTTTGAATTTGGAAACAGAAACTTAAAACGTCAATTTCTCGAAATGACTTCGAGACTACATATTTTCAGCTTTTGATGCAGAATCAAAATATATAAAAATGGTTTCATAATGTTGAAAGAAATTCTAACTTCTGACAATTATTGGCGAAGATACATCCGTTTGAATTTGGAAACAGAAACTTAAAGCGTCAATTTCTCGAAATGACTTCGAGACTACATATTTTCAGCTTTTGATGCAGAATCAAAATATATAAAAAGGGCTTCATAATGTTGAAAGAAATTCTAACTTCTGACAATTATTGGCGAAGATACATCCGTTTGAATTTGGAAACAGAAACTTAAAACGTCGATTGCTCGAAATGACTTCGAGACTACATATTTTCAGCTTTTGATGCAGAATCAAAATATATAAAAAGGGCTTCATAATGTTGAAAGAAATTCTAACTTCTGACAATTATTGGCGAAGATACATCCGTTTGAATTTGGAAACAGAAACTTAAAACGTCAATTTCTCGAAATGACTTCGAGACTACATATTTTCTGCTTATGATGCAGAATCAAAATATATAAAAAGGGCTTCATAATGTTGAAAGAAATTCTAACTTCTGACAATTATTGGCGAAGATACATCCATTTGAATTTGGAAACAGAAACTTAAAACGTCAATTTCTCGAAATGACTTCGAGACTACATATTTTCAGCTTTTGATGCACAGTCAAAATATATAAAAAGGGCTTCATAATGTTGAAAGAAATTCTAACTTCTGACAATTATTGGCGAAGATACATCCGTTTGAATTTGGAAACAGAAACTTAAAACGTCAATTTCTCGAAATGACTTCGAGACTACATATTTTCAGCTTTTGATGCAGAATCAAAATATATAAAAAGGGCTTCATAATGTTGAAAGAAATTCTAACTTCTGACAATTATTGACGAAGATACATCCGTTTGAATTTGGAAACAGAAACTTAAAACGTCAATTTCTCGAAATGACTTCGAGACAACATATTTTCTGCTTATGATGCAGAATCAAAATATATAAAAAGGGCTTCATAATGTTGAAAGAAATTCTAACTTCTGACAATTATTGGCGAAGATACATCCGTTTGAATTTGGAAACAGAAACTTAAAACGTCAATTTCTCGAAATGACTTCGAGACTACATATTTTCAGCTTTTGATGCAGAATCAAAATATATAAAAAGGGCTTCATAATGTTGCAAGAAATTCTAACTTTTGACAATTATTGGCGAAGATACATCCGTTTGAATTTGGAAACAGAAACTTAAAACGTCAATTTCTCGAAATGACTTCGAGACTACATATTTTCAGCTTTTGAAGCAGAGTCAAAATATATAAAAAGGGCTTCATAATGTTGAAAGAAATTCTAACTTCTGACAATTATTGGCGAAGATACATCCGTTTGAATTAGGAAACAGAGACTTAAAACGTCGATTTCTCGAAATGACTTCGAGACTTCATATTTTCAGCTTTTGATGCAGAATCAAAATATATAAAAAGGGCTTCATAATGTTGAAAGAAATTCTAACTTCTGACAATTATTGGCGAAGATACATCCGTTTGAATTTGGAAACAGAAACTTAAAACGTCGATTTCTCGAAATGACTTCGAGACTACATATTTTCAGCTTTTGAAGCAGAGTCAAAATATATAAAAAGGGCTTCATAATGTTGAAAGAAATTCTAACTTCTGACAATTATTGGCGAAGATACATCCGTTTGAATTTGGAAACAGAAACTTAAAACGTAAATTTCTCGAAATGACTTCGAGACTACATATTTTCAGCTTTTGATGCAGAATCAAAATATATAAAAAGGGCTTCATAATGTTGAAAGAAATTCTAACTTCTGACAATTATTGGCGAAGATACATCCGTTTGAATTTGGAAACCGAAACTTAAAACGTCAATTTCTCGAAATGACTTCGCGACCACATATTTTCAGCTTTTGATGCAGAGTCAAAATATATAAAAAGGGCTTCATAATGTTGAAAGAAATTCTGACTTCTGACAATTATTGGCGAAGATACATCCGTTTGAATTTGGGAAAAGAAACTTAAACCGCCAATATATCGAAATGACTTCGAGACCACATATTTTCAGCTTTTGATGCAGAATCAACATATATAAAAAGGGGTTCATAATGTTGAAAGAAATTCTAACTTCTGACAATTATTGGCGAAGATACATCCGTTTGAATTTGGAAACAGAAACTTAAAACGTCAATTTCTCGAAATGACTTCGAGACTACATATTTTCAGCTTTTGAAGCAGAGTCAAAATATATAAAAAGGGCTTCATAATGTTGAAAGAAATTCTAACTTCTGACAATTATTGGCGAAGATACATCCGTTTGAATTAGGAAACAGAGACTTAAAACGTCGATTTCTCGAAATGACTTCGAGACTTCATATTTTCAGCTTTTGATGCAGAATCAAAATATATAAAAAGGGCTTCATAATGTTGAAAGAAATTCTAACTTCTGACAATTATTGGCGAAGATACATCCGTTTGAATTTGGGAAAAGAAACTTAAACCGCCAATATCTCGAAATGACTTCGAGACTACATATTTTCAGCTTTTGATGCAGAATCAAAATATATAAAAAGGGCTTCATAATGTTGAAAGAAATTCTAACTTCTGACAATTATTGGCGAAGATACATCCGTTTGAATTTGGAAACAGAAACTTAAAACGTCGATTTCTCGAAATGACTTCGAGACTACATATTTTCAGCTTTTGATGCACAGTCAAAATATATAAAAAGGGCTTCATAATGTTGAAAGAAATTCTAACTTCTGACAATTATTGGCGAAGATACATCCGTTTGAATTTGGAAACAGAAACTTAAAACGTCAATTTCTCGAAATGACTTCGAGACTACATATTTTCAGCTTTTGATGCAGAATTAAAATATATAAAAAGGGCTTCATAATGTTGAAAGAAATTCTAACTTCTGACAATTATTGGCGAAGATACATCCGTTTGAATTTGGAAACAGAAACTTAAAACGTCGATTTCTCGAAATGACTTCGAGACTACATATTTTCAGCTTTTGATGCACAGTCAAAATATATAAAAAGGGCTTCATAATGTTGAAAGAAATTCTAACTTCTGACAATTATTGGCGAAGATACATCCGTTTGAATTTGGAAACAGAAACTTAAAACGTCAATTTCTCGAAATGACTTCGAGACTACATATTTTCAGCTTTTGATGCAGAATAAAAATATATAAAAAGGGCTTCATAATGTTGAAAGAAATTCTAACTTCTGACAATTATTGGCGAAGATACATCCGTTTGAATTTGGAAACAGAAACTTAAAACGTCAATTTCTCGAAATGACTTCAAGACTACATATTTTCAGCTTTTGATGCATAGTCAAAATATATAAAAAGGGGTTCATTATGTTGAAAGAAATTCTAACTTCTGACAATTATTGACGAAGATACATCCGTTTGAATTTGGAAACAGAAACATAAAACGTCAATTTCTCGAAATGACTTCGAGACTACATATTTTCAGCTTTTGATGCAGAGTCAAAATATATAAAAATGGCTTCATAATGATGAAAGAAATTCTAACTTCTGACAATTATTGGCGAAGATACATCCGTTTGAATTTGGAAACCGAAACTTAAAGCGTCAATTTCTCGAAATGACTTCGAGACTACATATTTTCAGCTTTTGATGCAGGGTCAAAATATATAAAAATGGTTTCATAATGTTGAAAGAAATTCTAACTTCTGACAATTATTGGCGAAGATACATCCGTTTGAATTTGGAAACCGAAACTTAAAGCGTCAATTTCTCGAAATGACTTCGAGACTACATATTTTCAGCTTTTGATGCAGAATCAAAATATATAAAAAGGGCTTCATAATGTTGAAAGAAATTCTAACTTCTGACAATTATTGGCGAAGATACATCCGTTTGAATTTGGGAAACACGAAACTTAAAACGTCAATCTCTCGAAATGATTTCGAGACTACATATTTTCAGCTTTTGATGCAGAATTAAAATATATAAAAAGGGCTTCATAATGTCGAAAGAAATTCTAACTTCTGACAATTATTGGCGAAGATACATCCGTTTGAATTTGGAAACAGAAACTTAAAACGTCGATTTCTCGAAATGACTTCGAGACTACATATTTTCAGCTTTTGATGCACAGTCAAAATATATAAAAAGGGCTTCATAATGTTGAAAGAAATTCTAACTTCTGACAATTATTGGCGAAGATACATCCGTTTGAATTTGGAAACAGAAACTTAAAACGTCAATTTCTCGAAATGACTTCGAGACTACATATTTTCAGCTTTTGATGCAGAATAAAAATATATAAAAAGGGCTTCATAATGTTGAAAGAAATTCTAACTTCTGACAATTATTGGCGAAGATACATCCGTTTGAATTTGGAAACAGAAACTTAAAACGTCAATTTCTCGAAATGACTTCAAGACTACATATTTTCAGCTTTTGATGCATAGTCAAAATATATAAAAAGGGGTTCATTATGTTGAAAGAAATTCTAACTTCTGACAATTATTGACGAAGATACATCCGTTTGAATTTGGAAACAGAAACTTAAAACGTCAATTTCTCGAAATGACTTCAAGACTACATATTTTCAGCTTTTGATGCAGAGTCAAAATATATAAAAAGGGCTTCATAATGATGAAAGAAATTCTAACTTCTGACAATTATTGGCGAAGATACATCCGTTTGAATTTGGAAACCGAAACTTAAAGCGTCAATTTCTCGAAATGACTTCGAGACTACATATTTTCAGCTTTTGATGCAGAATCAAAATATATAAAAAGGGCTTCATAATGTTGAAAGAAATTCTAACTTCTGACAATTATTGGCGAAGATACATCCGTTTGAATTTGGAAACAGAAACTTAAAACGTCGATTGCTCGAAATGACTTCGAGACTACATATTTTCAGCTTTTGATGCAGAATCAAAATATATAAAAAGGGCTTCATAATGTTGAAAGAAATTCTAACTTCTGACAATTATTGGCGAAGATACATCCGTTTGAATTTGGAAACAGAAACTTAAAACGTCAATTTCTCGAAATGACTTCGAGACTACATATTTTCTGCTTATGATGCAGAATCAAAATATATAAAAAGGGCTTCATAATGTTGAAAGAAATTCTAACTTCTGACAATTATTGGCGAAGATACATCCGTTTGAATTTGGAAACAGAAACTTAAAACGTCAATTTCTCGAAATGACTTCGAGACTACATATTTTCAGCTTTTGATGCACAGTCAAAATATATAAAAAGGGCTTCATAATGTTGAAAGAAATTCTAACTTCTGACAATTATTGGCGAAGATACATCCGTTTGAATTTGGAAACAGAAACTTAAAACGTCAATTTCTCGAAATGACTTCGAGACTACATATTTTCAGCTTTTGATGCAGAATCAAAATATATAAAAAGGGCTTCATAATGTTGAAAGAAATTCTAACTTCTGACAATTATTGACGAAGATACATCCGTTTGAATTTGGAAACAGAAACTTAAAACGTCAATTTCTCGAAATGACTTCGAGACAACATATTTTCTGCTTATGATGCAGAATCAAAATATATAAAAAGGGCTTCATAATGTTGAAAGAAATTCTAACTTCTGACAATTATTGGCGAAGATACATCCGTTTGAATTTGGAAACAGAAACTTAAAACGTCAATTTCTCGAAATGACTTCGAGACTACATATTTTCAGCTTTTGATGCAGAATCAAAATATATAAAAAGGGCTTCATAATGTTGCAAGAAATTCTAACTTTTGACAATTATTGGCGAAGATACATCCGTTTGAATTTGGAAACAGAAACTTAAAACGTCAATTTCTCGAAATGACTTCGAGACTACATATTTTCAGCTTTTGAAGCAGAGTCAAAATATATAAAAAGGGCTTCATAATGTTGAAAGAAATTCTAACTTCTGACAATTATTGGCGAAGATACATCCGTTTGAATTAGGAAACAGAGACTTAAAACGTCGATTTCTCGAAATGACTTCGAGACTTCATATTTTCAGCTTTTGATGCAGAATCAAAATATATAAAAAGGGCTTCATAATGTTGAAAGAAATTCTAACTTCTGACAATTATTGGCGAAGATACATCCGTTTGAATTTGGAAACAGAAACTTAAAACGTCGATTTCTCGAAATGACTTCGAGACTACATATTTTCAGCTTTTGAAGCAGAGTCAAAATATATAAAAAGGGCTTCATAATGTTGAAAGAAATTCTAACTTCTGACAATTATTGGCGAAGATACATCCGTTTGAATTTGGAAACAGAAACTTAAAACGTAAATTTCTCGAAATGACTTCGAGACTACATATTTTCAGCTTTTGATGCAGAATCAAAATATATAAAAAGGGCTTCATAATGTTGAAAGAAATTCTAACTTCTGACAATTATTGGCGAAGATACATCCGTTTGAATTTGGAAACCGAAACTTAAAACGTCAATTTCTCGAAATGACTTCGCGACCACATATTTTCAGCTTTTGATGCAGAGTCAAAATATATAAAAAGGGCTTCATAATGTTGAAAGAAATTCTGACTTCTGACAATTATTGGCGAAGATACATCCGTTTGAATTTGGGAAAAGAAACTTAAACCGCCAATATATCGAAATGACTTCGAGACCACATATTTTCAGCTTTTGATGCAGAATCAACATATATAAAAAGGGGTTCATAATGTTGAAAGAAATTCTAACTTCTGACAATTATTGGCGAAGATACATCCGTTTGAATTTGGAAACAGAAACTTAAAACGTCAATTTCTCGAAATGACTTCGAGACTACATATTTTCAGCTTTTGAAGCAGAGTCAAAATATATAAAAAGGGCTTCATAATGTTGAAAGAAATTCTAACTTCTGACAATTATTGGCGAAGATACATCCGTTTGAATTAGGAAACAGAGACTTAAAACGTCGATTTCTCGAAATGACTTCGAGACTACATATTTTCAGCTTTTGATGCAGAATCAAAATATATAAAAAGGGCTTCATAATGTTGAAAGAAATTCTAACTTCTGACAATTATTGGCGAAGATACATCCGTTTGAATTTGGGAAAAGAAACTTAAACCGCCAATATCTCGAAATGACTTCGAGACCACATATTTTCAGCTTTTGATGCAGAATCAACATATATAAAAAGGGGTTCATAATGTTGAAAGAAATTCTAACTTCTGACAATTATTGGCGAAGATACATCCGTTTGAATTTGGAAACAGAAACTTAAAACGTCAATTTCTCGAAATGACTTCCGAGACTACATATATTCAGCTTCTGAAGCAGAGTCAAAATATATAAAAAGGGCTTCATAATGTTGAAAGAAATTCTAACTTCTGACAATTATTGGCGAAGATACATCCGTTTGAATTTGGAAACAGAAACTTAAAACGTCAATTTCTCGAAATGACTTCGAGACTACATATTTTCAGCTTTTGATGCACAGTCAAAATATATAAAATGGGCTTCATAATGTTGAAAGAAATTCTAACTTCTGACAATTATTGGCGAAGATACATCCGTTTGAATTTGGAAACCGAAACTTAAAACGTCAATTTCTCGAAATGACTTCGCGACTACATATTTTCAGCTTTTGATGCAGAGTCAGAATATATAAAAAGGGCTTCATAATGTTGAAAGAAATTCTAACTTCTGACAATTATTGGCGAAGATACATCCGTTTGAATTTGGAAACAGAAACTTAAAACGTCAATTTCGCGAAATGACTTCGAGACTACATATTTTCAGCTTTTGATGCAGAATTAAAATATATAAAAAGGGCTTCATAATGTTGAAAGAAATTCTAACTTTTGACAATTATTGGCGAAGATACATCCGTTTGAATTTGGAAACAGAAACTTTAAACGTCAATTTCGCGAAATGACTTCGAGACTACATATTTTCAGCTTTTGATGCAGAGTCAAAATATATAAAAATGGCTTCATAATGTTGAAAGAAATTCTAACTTCTGACAATTATTGGCGAAGATACATCCGTTTGAATTTGGAAACAGAAACTTAAAACGTCAATTTCTCGAAATGACTTCGAGACTACATATTTTCAGCTTTTGATGCAGAATTAAAATATATAAAAAGGGCTTCATAATGTTGAAAGAAATTCTAACTTCTGACAATTATTGGCGAAGATACATCCGTTTGAATTTGGAAACAGAAACTTAAAACGTCGATTTCTCGAAATGACTTCGAGACTACATATTTTCAGCTTTTGATGCACAGTCAAAATATATAAAAAGGGCTTCATAATGTTGAAAGAAATTCTAACTTCTGACAATTATTGGCGAAGATACATCCGTTTGAATTTGGAAACCGAAACTTAAAACGTCAATTTCTCGAAATGACTTCGCGACTACATATTTTCAGCTTTTGATGCAGAGTCAGAATATATAAAAAGGGCTTCATAATGTTGAAAGAAATTCTAACTTCTGACAATTATTGGCGAAGATACATCCGTTTGAATTTGGAAACAGAAACTTAAAACGTCAATTTCGCGAAATGACTTCGAGACTACATATTTTCAGCTTTTGATGCAGAATTAAAATATATAAAAAGGGCTTCATAATGTTGAAGGAAATTCTAACTTTTGAGAATTATTGGCGAATATACATCCGTTTGAATTTGGAAACCGAAACTTAAAACGTCAATTTCTCGAAATGACTTCGAGACTACATATTTTCAGCTTTTGATGCACAGTCAAAATATATAAAAAGGGCTTCATAATGTTGAAAGAAATTCTAACTTCTGACAATTATTTGGGCGAAGATACATCCGTTTGAATTTGGAAACAGAAACTAAAATCGTCAATTTCTCGAAATGACTTCGAGACTACATATTTTCAGCTTCTGATGCAGAATCAAAATATATAAAAAGGGTTTCATAATGTTGAAAGAAATTCTAACTTCTGACAATTATTGGCGAAGATACATCCGTTTGAATTTGGAAACAGAAACTTAAAACGTCGATTTCTCGAAATGACTTCGAGACTACATATTTTCAGCTTTTGATGCACAGTCAAAATATATAAAAAGGGCTTCATAATGTTGAAAGAAATTCTAACTTCTGACAATTATTGGCGAAGATACATCCGTTTGAATTTGGAAACAGAAACTTAAAACGTCAATTTCTCGAAATGACTTCGCGACTACATATTTTCAGCTTTTGATGCAGAGTCAGAATATATAAAAAGGGCTTCATAATGTTGAAAGAAATTCTAACTTCTGACAATTATTGGCGAAGATACATCCGTTTGAATTTGGAAACAGAAACTTAAAACGTCAATTTCGCGAAATGACTTCGAGACTACATATTTTCAGCTTTTGATGCAGAATTAAAATATATAAAAAGGGCTTCATAATGTTGAAAGAAATTCTAACTTCTGACAATTATTGGCGAAGATACATCCGTTTGAATTTGGAAACAGAAACTTTAAACGTCAATTTCGCGAAATGACTTCGAGACTACATATTTTCAGCTTTTGATGCAGAGTCAAAATATATAAAAATGGCTTCATAATGTTGAAAGAAATTCTAACTTCTGACAATTATTGGCGAAGATACATCCATTTGAATTTGGAAACAGAAACTTAAAACGTCAATTTCTCGAAATGACTTCGAGACTACATATTTTCAGCTTTTGATGCAGAATTAAAATATATAAAAAGGGTTTCATAATGTTGAAGGAAATTCTAACTTTTGACAATTATTGGCGAATATACATCCGTTTGAATTTGGAAACCGAAACTTAAAACGTCAATTTCTCGAAATGACTTCGAGACTACATATTTTCAGCTTTTGATGCACAGTCAAAATATATAAAAAGGGCTTCATAATGTTGAAAGAAATTCTAACTTCTGACAATTATTGGCGAAGATACATCCGTTTGAATTTGGAAACCGAAACTTAAAACGTCAATTTCTCGAAATGACTTCGCGACTACATATTTTCAGCTTTTGATGCAGAGTCAGAATATATAAAAAGGGCTTCATAATGTTGAAAGAAATTCTAACTTCTGACAATTATTGGCGAAGATACATCCGTTTGAATTTGGAAACAGAAACTTAAAACGTCAATTTCGCGAAATGACTTCGAGACTACATATTTTCAGCTTTTGATGCAGAATTAAAATATATAAAAAGGGCTTCATAATGTTGAAAGAAATTCTAACTTTTGACAATTATTGGCGAAGATACATCCGTTTGAATTTGGAAACAGAAACTTAAAACGTCAATTTCTCGAAATGACTTCGAGACTACATATTTTCAGCTTTTGATGCAGAGTCAAAATATATAAAAATGGCTTCATAATGTTGAAAGAAATTCTAACTTCTGACAATTATTGGCGAAGATACATCCATTTGAATTTGGAAACAGAAACTTAAAACGTCAATTTCTCGAAATGACTTCGCGACCACATATTTTCAGCTTTTGATGCAGAGTCAAAATATATAAAAAGGGCTTCATAATGTTGAAAGAAATTCTAACTTCTGACAATTATTGGCGAAGATACATCCGTTTGAATTTGGAAACAGAAACTTTAAACGTCAATTTCGCGAAATGACTTCGAGACTACATATTTTCAGCTTTTGATGCAGAGTCAAAATATATAAAAAGGGCTTCATAATGTTGAAAGAAATTCTAACTTCTGACAATTATTGGCGAAGATACATCCATTTGAATTTGGAAACAGAAACTTAAAACGTCAATTTCTCGAAATGACTTCGAGACTACATATTTTCAGCTTTTGATGCAGAATTAAAATATATAAAAAGGGCTTCATAATGTTGAAAGAAATTCTAACTTTTGACAATTATTGGCGAAGATACATCCGTTTGAATTTGGAAACAGAAACTTAAAACGTCAATTTCTCGAAATGACTTCGAGACTACATATTTTCAGCTTTTGATGCAGAGTCAAAATATATAAAAATGGCTTCATAATGTTGAAAGAAATTCTAACTTCTGACAATTATTGGCGAAGATACATCCATTTGAATTTGGAAACAGAAACTTAAAACGTCAATTTCTCGAAATGACTTCGCGACCACATATTTTCAGCTTTTGATGCAGAGTCAAAATATATAAAAAGGGCTTCATAATGTTGAAAGAAATTCTAACTTCTGACAATTATTGGCGAAGATACATCCGTTTGAATTTGGAAACAGAAACTTTAAACGTCAATTTCGCGAAATGACTTCGAGACTACATATTTTCAGCTTTTGATGCAGAGTCAAAATATATAAAAAGGGCTTCATAATGTTGAAAGAAATTCTAACTTCTGACAATTATTGGCGAAGATACATCCATTTGAATTTGGAAACAGAAACTTAAAACGTCAATTTCTCGAAATGACTTCGAGACTACATATTTTCAGCTTTTGATGCAGAATTAAAATATATAAAAAGGGCTTCATAATGTTGAAAGAAATTCTAACTTCTGACAATTATTGGCGAAGATACATCCGTTTGAATTTGGAAACCGAAACTTAAAACGTCAATTTCTCGAAATGACTTCGAGACTACATATTTTCAGCTTTTGATGCACAGTCAAAATATATAAAAAGGGCTTCATAATGTTGAAAGAAATTCTAACTTCTGACAATTAATGGCGAAGATACATCCGTTTGAATTTGGAAACCGAAACTTAAAACGTCGATTTCTCGAAATGACTTCGCGACTACATATTTTCAGCTTCTGAAGCAGAGTCAAAATATATAAAAAGGGCTTTATAACGTTGCAAGAAATTTTAACTTCTGACATTTATTGGCGAAGATACATCCGTTTGAATTTGGAAACTGAAACTTAAAACGTCAATTTCTCGAAATGACTTCGAGACTACATATTTTCAGCTTCTGATGCAGAATCAAAATATATAAAAAGGGCTTCATAATGTTGAAAGAAATTCTAACTTCTGACAATTATTGGCGAAGATACATCCGTTTGAATTTGGAAACAGAAACTTAAAACGTCGATTTCTCGAAATGACTTCGAGACTACATATTTTCAGCTTTTGATGCACAGTCAAAATATATAAAAAGGGCTTCATAATGTTGAAAGAAATTCTAACTTCTGACAATTATTGGCGAAGATACATCCGTTTGAATTTGGAAACCGAAACTTAAAACGTCAATTTCTCGAAATGACTTCGCGACTACATATTTTCAGCTTTTGATGCAGAGTCAGAATATATAAAAAGGGCTTCATAATGTTGAAAGAAATTCTAACTTCTGACAATTATTGGCGAAGATACATCCGTTTGAATTTGGAAACAGAAACTTAAAACGTCGATTTCGCGAAATGACTTCGAGACTACATATTTTCAGCTTTTGATGCAGAGTCAAAATATATAAAAAGGGCTTCATAATGTTGAAAGAAATTCTAACTTCTGACAATTATTGGCGAAGATACATCCGTTTGAATTTGGAAACAGAAACTTTAAACGTCAATTTCGCGAAATGACTTCGAGACTACATATTTTCAGCTTTTGATGCAGAGTCAAAATATATAAAAATGGCTTCATAATGTTGAAAGAAATTCTAACTTCTGACAATTATTGGCGAAGATACATCCATTTGAATTTGGAAACAGAAACTTAAAACGTCAATTTCTCGAAATGACTTCGAGACTACATATTTTCAGCTTTTGATGCAGAATTAAAATATATAAAAAGGGCTTCATAATGTTGAAGGAAATTCTAACTTTTGACAATTATTGGCGAATATACATCCGTTTGAATTTGGAAACCGAAACTTAAAACGTCAATTTCTCGAAATGACTTCGAGACTACATATTTTCAGCTTTTGATGCACAGTCAAAATATATAAAAAGGGCTTCATAATGTTGAAAGAAATTCTAACTTCTGACAATTATTGGCGAAGATACATCCGTTTGAATTTGGAAACAGAAACTTAAAACGTCAATTTCTCGAAATGACTTCGAGACTACATATTTTCAGCTTTTGATGCAGAATCAGAATATATAAAAAGGGCTTCATAATGTTGAAAGAAATTCTAACTGCTGACAATTATCGGCGAAGATACATCCGTTTGAATTTGGAAACAGAAACTTAAAACGTCAATTTCGCGAAATGACTTCGAGACTACATATTTTCAGCTTTTGATGCAGAATTAAAATATATAAAAAGGGCTTCATAATGTTGAAAGAAATTCTAACTTTTGACAATTATTGGCGAAGATACATCCGTTTGAATTTGGAAACAGAAACTTAAAACGTCAATTTCTCGAAATGACTTCGAGACTACATATTTTCAGCTTTTGATGCAGAGTCAAAATATATAAAAATGGCTTCATAATGTTGAAAGAAATTCTAACTTCTGACAATTATTGGCGAAGATACATCCGTTTGAATTTGGAAACCGAAACTTAAAACGTCAATTTCTCGAAATGACTTCGCGACCACATATTTTTAGCTTTTGATGCAGAGTCAAAATATATAAAAAGGGCTTCATAATGTTGAAAGAAATTCTGACTTCTGACAATTATTGGCGAAGATACATCCGTTTGAATTTGGGAAAAGAAACTTTAAACCGCCAATTTCGCGAAATGACTTCGAGACCACATATTTTCAGCTTTTGATGCAGAGTCAACATATATAAAAAGGGGTTCATAATGTTGAAAGAAATTCTAACTTCTGACAATTATTGGCGAAGATACATCCGTTTGAATTTGGAAACCGAAACTTAAAACGTCAATTTCTCGAAATGACTTCGCGACTACATATTTTCAGCTTTTGAAGCAGAGTCAGAATATATAAAAAGGGCTTCATAATGTTGAAAGAAATTCTAACTTCTGACAATTATTGGCGAAGATACATCCGTTTGAATTTGGAAACAGAAACTTAAAACGTCGATTTCGCGAAATGACTGCGAGACTACATATTTTCAGCTTTTGATGCACAGTCAAAATTAATAAAAAGGGCTTCATAATGTTGCAAGAAATTCTAACTTCTGACAATTATTGGCGAAGATACATCCGGTTGAATTTGGAAACAGAAACTTAAAACGTCGATTTCTCGAAATGACTTCGCGACTACATATTTTCAGCTTTTGATGCAGAGTCAGAATACATAAAAAGGGCTTCATAATGTTGAAAGAAATTCTAACTTCTGACAATTATTGGCGAAGATACATCCGTTTTAATTTGGAAACAGAAACTTAAAACGTCAATTTCGTGAAATGACTTCGAGACTACATATTTTCAGCTTTTGATGCAGAGTCAAAATATATAAAAAGGGCTTCATAATGTTGAAAGAAATTCTAACTTCTGACAATTATTGGCGCAGATACATCCGTTTGAATTAGGAAACAGAGACTTAAAACGTCGATTTCTCGAAATGACTTCGAGACTACATATTTTCAGCTTTTGATGCAGAATCAAAATATATAAAAAGGGCTTCATAATGTTGAAAGAAATTCTAACTTCTGACAATTATTGGCGAAGATACATCCATTTGAATTTGGAAACAGAAACTTAAAACGTCAATTTCTCGAAATGACTTCGAGACTACATATTTTCAGCTTTTGATGCAGAGTCAAAATATATAAAAAGGGCTTCATAATGTTGAAAGAAATTCTAACTTCTGACAATTATTGGCGAAGATACATCCATTTGAATTTGGAAACAGAAACTTAAAACGTCAATTTCTCGAAATGACTTCGAGACTACATATTTTCAGCTTTTGATGCAGAATCAAAATATATAAAAAGGGGCTTCATTATGTTGAAAGAAATTCTAACTTCTGACAATTATTGGCGAAGATACATCCGTTTGAATTTGGAAACAGAAACTTAAAACGTCAATTTCTCGAAATGACTTCGAGACTACATATTTTCAGCTTTTGAAGCAGAGTCAAAATATATAAAAGGGCTTCATAATGTTGAAAGAAATTCTAACTTCTGACAATTATTGGCGAAGATACATCCGTTTGAATTTGGAAACAGAAACTTAAAACGTCAATTTCTCGAAATGACTTCGAGACTACATATTTTCAGCTTTTGAAGCAGAGTCAAAATATATAAAAAGGGCTTCATAATGTTGAAAGAAATTCGTAACTTCTGACATTATTGGCGAAGATACATCCGTTTGAGATTTGGAAACAGAAACTTAAAACGTCGATTGCTCGAAATGACTTCGAGACTACATATTTTCAGCTTTTGATGCAGAATCAAAATATATAAAAAGGGCTTCATAATGTTGAAAGAAATTCTAACTTCTGACAATTATTGGCGAAGATACATCCGTTTGAATTTGGAAACAGAAACTTAAAACGTCAATTTCTCGAAATGACTTCGAGACTACATATTTTCAGCTTTTGATGCAGAGTCAAAATATATAAAAAGGGCTTCATAATGTTGAAAGAAATTCTGACTTCTGCCAATTATTGGCGAAGATACATCCGTTTGAATTTGGAAACAGAAACTTAAAACGTCAATTTCGCGAAATGACTTCGAGACTACATATTTCAGCTTTTGATGCAGAATCAAAATATATAAAAGGGCTTCATAATGTTGAAAGAAATTCTAACTTCTGACAATTATTGGCGAAGATACATCCGTTTGAATTTGGAAACCGAAACTTAAAACGTCAATTTCTCGAAATGACTTCGCGACCACATATTTTTAGCTTTTGATGCAGAGTCAAAATATATAAAAAGGGCTTCATAATGTTGAAAGAAATTCTGACTTCTGACAATTATTGGCGAAGATACATCCGTTTGAATTTGGGAAAAGAAACTTAAACCGCCAATATCTCGAAATGACTTCGAGACCACATATTTTCAGCTTTTGATGCAGAATCAACATATATAAAAAGGGGTTCATAATGTTGAAAGAAATTCTAACTTCTGACAATTATTGGCGAAGATACATCCGTTTGAATTTGGAAACAGAAACTTAAAACGTCAATTTCTCGAAATGACTTCGAGACTACATATTTTCAGCTTTTGAAGCAGAGTCAAAATATATAAAAAGGGCTTCATAATGTTGAAAGAAATTCTAACTTCTGACAATTATTGGCGAAGATACATCCGTTTGAATTTGGAAACAGAAACTTAAAACGTCGATTTCTCGAAATGACTGCGAGACTACATATTTTCAGCTTTTGATGCACAGTCAAAATTAATAAAAAGAGCTTCATAATGTTGCAAGAAATTCTAACTTCTGACAATTATTGGCGAAGATACATCCGGTTGAATTTGGAAACCGAAACTTAAAACGTCGATTTCTCGAAATGACTTCGCGACTACATATTTTCAGCTTTTGATGCAGAGTCAGAATACATAAAAAGGGCTTCATAATGTTGAAAGAAATTCTAACTTCTGACAATTATTGGCGAAGATACATCCGTTTTAATTTGGAAACAGAAACTTAAAACGTCAATTTCGTGAAATGACTTCGAGACTACATATTTTCAGCTTTTGATGCAGAGTCAAAATATATAAAAAGGGCTTCATAATGTTGAAAGAAATTCTAACTTCTGACAATTATTGGCGCAGATACATCCGTTTGAATTAGGAAACAGAGACTTAAAACGTCGATTTCTCGAAATGACTTCGAGACTACATATTTTCAGCTTTTGATGCAGAATCAAAATATATAAAAAGGGCTTCATAATGTTGAAAGAAATTCTAACTTCTGACAATTATTGGCGAAGATACATCCATTTGAATTTGGAAACAGAAACTTAAAACGTCAATTTCTCGAAATGACTTCGAGACTACATATTTTCAGCTTTTGATGCAGAGTCAAAATATATAAAAAGGGCTTCATAATGTTGAAAGAAATTCTAACTTCTGACAATTATTGGCGAAGATACATCCATTTGAATTTGGAAACAGAAACTTAAAACGTCAATTTCTCGAAATGACTTCGAGACTACATATTTTCAGCTTTTGATGCAGAATCAAAATATATAAAAAGGGCTTCATTATGTTGAAAGAAATTCTAACTTCTGACAATTATTGGCGAAGATACATCCGTTTGAATTTGGAAACAGAAACTTAAAACGTCAATTTCTCGAAATGACTTCGAGACTACATATTTTCAGCTTTTGATGCAGAGTCAAAATATATAAAAAAGGGCTTCATAATGTTGAAAGAAATTCTAACTTCTGACAATTATTGGCGAAGATACATCCGTTTGAATTTGGAAACAGAAACTTAAAACGTCAATTTCTCGAAATGACTTCGAGACTACATATTTTCAGCTTTTGATGCAGAGTCAAAATATATAAAAAGGGCTTCATAATGTTGAAAGAAATTCTAACTTCTGACAATTATTGGCGAAGATACATCCGTTTGAATTTGGAAACAGAAACTTAAAACGTCAATTTCTCGAAATGACTTCGAGACTACATATTTTCAGCTTTTGATGCAGAGTCAAAATATATAAAAAGGGCTTCATAATGTTGAAAGAAATTCTAACTTCTGACAATTATTGGCGAAGATACATCCGTTTGAATTTGGAAACAGAAACTTAAAACGTCAATTTCTCGAAATGACTTCGAGACTATATTTTCAGCTTTTGATGCAGAGTCAAAATATATAAAAAGGGCTTCATAATGTTGAAAGAAATTCTAACTTCTGACAATTATTGGCGAAGATACATCCGTTTGAATTTGGAAACAGAAACTTAAAACGTCAATTTCTCGAAATGACTTCGGACTACATATTTTCAGCTTTTGATGCAGAGTCAAAATATATAAAAAGGGCTTCATAATGTTGAAAGAAATTCTAACTTCTGACAATTATTGGCGAAGATACATCCGTTTGAATTTGGAAACAGAAACTTAAAACGTCAATTTCTCGAAATGACTTCGAGACTACATATTTTCAGCTTTTGATGCAGGGTCAAAATATATAAAAAGGGCTTCATAATGTTGAAAGAAATTCTAACTTCGACAATTATTGGCGAAGATACATCCGTTTGAATTTGGAAACAGAAACTTAAAACGTCAATTTCTCGAAATGACTTCGAGACTACATATTTTCAGCTTTTGATGCAGAGTCAAAAAATATAAAAAGGGCTTCATAATGTTGAAGAGAAATTCTAACTTCTGACAATTATTGGCGAAGATACATCCGTTTGAATTTGGAAACAGAAACTTAAAACGTCAATTTCTCGAAATGACTTCGCGACT
>NW_025063689.1:0-103353 GCF_018153295.1 Drosophila grimshawi
TGAATTTTGGAAACAGAAACTTAAAACGTCAATTTCGCGAAATGACTTCGAGACTACATATTTTTAGCTTTTGATGCAGAATCAAAATATATAAAAAGGGCTTCATAATGTTGAAAGAAATTCTAACTTCTGACAATTATTGGCGAAGATACATCTGTTTGAATTTGGAAACAGAAACTTAAGACGTCAATTTCGCGAAATGACTTCGAGACTACATATTTTCAGCTTTTGATGCAGAATCAAAATATATAAAAAGGGCTTCATAATGTTGAAAGAAATTCTAACTTCTGACAATTATTGGCGAAGATACATCCATTTGAATTTGGAAACAGAAACTTAAAACGTCAATTTCTCGAAATGACTTCAAGACTACATATTTTCAGCTTTTGATGCAGAGCCAAAATATATAAAAAGGGCTTTATAATGTTGAAAGAAATTCTAACTTCTGACAATTATTGGCGAAGATACATCCATTTGAATTTGGAAACAGAAACTTAAAACGTCAATTTCTCGAAATGACTTCGAGACTACATATTTTCAGCTTTTGATGCAGCATCAATATATATAAATAAGGATTTATAATGTTGGAAGAAACTCTGACTTTGGACAATTATTGGCCAAGATACAACTGTTTGAATTTGGAAACACAGACTTAAAACGTCAATTTCTCGAAATGACTTCGAGACTACATATTTTCAGCTTTTGATGCAGAGTCAAAATATATAAAAAGGGCTTCATAATGTTGAAAGAAATTCTAACTTCTGACAATTATTGGCGAAGATACATCCGTTTGAATTTGGAAACAGAAACTTAAAACGTCAATTTCTCGAAATGACTTCGCGACTACATATTTTCAGCTTTTGATGCAGAGTCAAAATATATAAAAAGGGCTTCATAATGTTGAAAGAAATTCTAACTTTTGACAATTATTGGCGAAGATACATCTGTTTGAATTTGGAAACAGAAACTTATAACGTCAATTTCTCGAAATGACTTCGAGACTACATATTTTCAGCTATTGAAGCAGAGTCAAAATATATAAAAAGGGCTTCATAATGTTGAAAGAAATTCTAACTGCTGACAATTATTGGCGAAGATACATCCGTTTGAATTTGGAAACAGAAACTTAAAACGTCAATTTCTCGAAATGACTTCGCGACTACATATTTTCAGCTTTTGATGCAGAGTCAAAATATATAAAAAGGGCTTCATAATGTTGAAAGAAATTCTAACTTCTGACAATTATTGGCGAAGATACATCAGTTTGAATTTGGAAACAGGAAACTTTAAAACGTCAATTTCTCGAAAATGACTTCGCGAACTACATATTTTCAGCTTTTGATGCAGAGTCAAAATATATAAAAAAGGGCTTCATAATGTTGAAAGAAATTCTAACTTCTGACAATTATTGGCGAAGATACATCCGTTTGAATTTGGAAACAGAAACTTAAAACGTCAATTTCTCGAAATGACTTCGAGACTACATATTTTCAGCTTTTGATGCAGAGTCAAAATATATAAAAAGGGCTTCATAAAGTTGAAAGAAATTCTGACTTCTGACAATTATTGGCGAAGATACATCCGTTTGAATTTGGAAAAATAAACTTTAAACGCCAATATCTCGAAATGACTTCGAGACCACATATTTTCAGCTTTTGATGCAGAGTCAAAATATATAAAAAAGGGCTTCATAATGTTGAAAGAAATTCTAACTTCTGACAATTATTGGCGAAGATACATCCGTTTGAATTTGGAAACAGAAACTTAAAACGTCAATTTCGCGAAATGACTTCGAGACTACATATTTTTAGCTTTTGATGCAGAGTCAAAATATATAAAAAGGGCTTCATAATGTTGAAAGAAATTCTAACTTCTGACAATTATTGGCGAAGATACATCCGTTTGAATTTGGAAACAGAAACTTAAAACGTCAATTTCGCGAAATGACTTCGAGACTACATATTTTCAGCTTTTGATGCAGAATCAAAATATATAAAAAGGGCTTCATAATGTTGAAAGAAATTCTGACTTCTGACAATTATTGGCGAAGATACATCCGTTTGAATTTGGGAAAAGAAACTTAAACCGCCAATTTCTCGAAATGACTTCGAGACTACATATTTTCAGCTTTTGATGCAGAGTCAAAATATATAAAAAGGGCTTTATAATGTTGAAAGAAATTCTAACTTCTGACAATTATTGGCGAAGATACATCCGTTTGAATTTGGAAACAGAAACTTAAAACGTCAATTTCTCGAAATGACTTCGAGACTACATATTTTCAGCTTTTGATGCAGGGTCAAAATATATAAAAAGGGCTTCATAATGTTGAAAGAAATTCTAACTTCTGACAATTATTGGCGAAGATACAACCGTTTGAATTTGGAAACAGAAACTTATAACGTCAATTTCTCGAAATGACTTCGAGACTACATATTTTCAGCTTTTGATGCAGAGTCAAAATATATAAAAAGGGCTTCATAATGTTGAAAGAAATTCTAACTTCTGACAATTATTGGCGAAGATACATCCGTTTGAATTTGGAAACCGAAACTTAAAACGTCAATTTCTCGAAATGACTTTCGCGACTACATATTTTCAGCTTTTGATGCAGAGTCAAAAATATATAAAAAGAGGCCTTCATAATGTTGAAAGAAATTCTAACTTCTGACAATTATTTACGAAGATACATCCGTTTGAATTTGGGAAAAGAAACTTAAACCGCCAATATCTCGAAATGACTTCACGACTACATATTTTCAGCTTTTGATGCAGAGTCAAAATATATAAAAAGGGCTTCATAATGTTGAAAGAAACTCTAACTTCTGACAATTTATTGGCGAAGATACATCCGTTTGAATTTGGAAACAGAAACTTAAAACGTCGATTTCTCGAAATGACTTCGAGACTACATATTTTCAGCTTTTGATGCACAGTCAAAATATATAAAAAGGGCTTCATAAAGTTGAAAGAAATTCTAACTTCTGACAATTATTGGTGAAGATACATCCGTTTGAATTTGGAAACAGAAACTTAAAACGTCAATTTCTCGAAATGACTTCGAGACCTACATATTTTCAGCTTTTGATGCAGAGTCAAAATATATAAAAAGGGCTTCATAATGTTGAAAGAAATTCTAACTTCTGACAATTATTGGCGAAGATACATCCGTTTGAATTTGGAAACAGAAACTTAAAACGTCAATTTCGCGAAATGACTTCGAGACTACATATTTTCAGCTTTTGATGCAGAGTCAAAATATATAAAAAGGGCTTCATAATGTTGAAAGAAATTCTAACTTCTGACAATTATTGGCGAAGATACATCCGTTTGAATTTGGAAACAGAAACTTAAAACGTCAATTTCTCGAAATGACTTCGAGACTACATATTTTCAGCTTTTGATGCAGAGTCAAAATATATAAAAAGGGCTTCATAATGTTGAAAGAAATTCTAACTTCTGACAATTATTGGCGAAGATACATCCGTTTGAATTTGGAAACAGAAACTTAAAACGTCAATTTCGCGAAATGACTTCGAGACTACATATTTTCAGCTTTTGATGCAGAGTCAAAATATATAAAAAGGGCTTCATAATGTTGAAAGAAATTCTAACTTCTGACAATTATTGGCGAAGATACATCCGTTTGAATTTGGAAACAGAAACTTTAAACGTCAATATCTCGAAATGACTTCGAGACTACATATTTTCAGCTTTTGATGCAGAGTCAAAATATATAAAAAGGGCTTCATAATGTTGAAAGAAATTCTAACTTCTGACAATTATTGGCGAAGATACATCCGTTTGAATTTGGAAACAGAAACTTAAAACGTCAATTTCGCGAAATGACTTCGAGACTACATATTTTCAGCTTTTGATGCAGAATCAAAATATATAAAAAGGGCTTCATAATGTTGAAAGAAATTCTAACTTCTGACAATTATTGGCGAAGATACATCCGTTTGAATTTGGAAACAGAAACTTAAAACGTCAATTTCTCGAAATGACTTCGAGACTACATATTTTCAGCTTTTGATGCAGAGTCAAAATATATAAAAAGGGCTTCATAATGTTGAAAGAAATTCTAACTTCTGACAATTATTGGCGAAGATACATCCGTTTGAATTTGGAAACAGAAACTTAAAACGTCAATTTCTCGAAATGACTTCGAGACTACATATTTTCAGCTTTTGATGCAGAGTCAAAATATATAAAAAGGGCTTCATAATGTTGAAAGAAATTCTAACTTCTGACAATTATTGGCGAAGATACATCCGTTTGAATTTGGGAAAATAAACTTTAAACGCCAATATCTCGAAATGACTTCGAGACTACATATTTTCAGCTTTTGATGCAGAGTCAAAATATATAAAAAGGGCTTCATAATGTTGAAAGAAATTCTAACTTCTGACAATTATTGGCGAAGATACATCCGTTTGAATTTGGGTAACTTAAACGCCAATATCTGAAATGACTTGAGACTACATATTTTCAGCTTTTGATGCAGAGTCAAAATATAAAAAAAGGGCTTCATAAAGTAAAAAAAAATTCTACCTAATTATTGGCGAAGATACATCCGTTTGAATTTGGAAACAGAAACTTAAAACGTCAATTTCGCGAAATGACTTCGAGACTACATATTTTCAGCTTTTGATGCAGAATCAAAATATATAAAAAGGGCTTCATAATGTTGAAAGAAATTCTAACTTCTGACAATTATTGGCGAAGATACATCCGTTTGAATTTGGAAACAGAAACTTAAAACGTCAATTTCGCGAAATGACTTCGAGACTACATATTTTCAGCTTTTGATGCAGAATCAAAATATATAAAAAGGGCTTCATAATGTTGAAAGAAATTCTAACTTCTGACAATTATTGGCGAATATACATCCGTTTGAATTTGGAAACAGAAACTTAAAACGTCAATTTCTCGAAATGACTTCGCGACTACATATTTTCAGCTTTTGATGCAGAGTCAAAATATATAAAAAGGGCTTCATAAAGTTGAAAGAAATTCTGACTTCTGACAATTATTGGCGAAGATACATCCGTTTGAATTTGGGAAAATAAACTTTAAACGCCAATATCTCGAAATGACTTCGAGACTACATATTTTCAGCTTTTGATGCAGAGTCAAAATATATAAAAATGGCTTCATAATGTTGAAAGAAATTCTAACTTCTGACAATTATTGGCGAAGATACATCCGTTTGAATTTGGGAAAATAAACTTTAAACGCCAATATCTCGAAATGACTTCGAGACTACATATTTTCAGCTTTTGATGCAGAGTCAAAATATATAAAAATGGCTTCATAATGTTGAAAGAAATTCTAACTTCTGACAATTATTGGCGAAGATACATCCGTTTGAATTTGGAAACAGAAACTTAAAACGTCAATTTCGCGAAATGACTTCGAGACTACATATTTTCAGCTTTTGATGCAGAATCAAAATATATAAAAAGGGCTTCATAATGTTGAAAGAAATTCTAACTTCTGACAATTATTGGCGAAGATACATCCGTTTGAATTTGGAAACAGAAACTTAAAACGTCAATTTCGCGAAATGACTTCGAGACTACATATTTTCAGCTTTTGATGCAGAATCAAAATATATAAAAAGGGCTTCATAATGTTGAAAGAAATTCTAACTTCTGACAATTATTGGCGAATATACATCCGTTTGAATTTGGAAACAGAAACTTAAAACGTCAATTTCTCGAAATGACTTCGCGACTACATATTTTCAGCTTTTGATGCAGAGTCAAAATATATAAAAAGGGCTTCATAAAGTTGAAAGAAATTCTGACTTCTGACAATTATTGGCGAAGATACATCCGTTTGAATTTGGGAAAATAAACTTTAAACGCCAATATCTCGAAATGACTTCGAGACTACATATTTTCAGCTTTTGATGCAGAATCAAAATATATAAAAAGGGCTTCATAATGTTGAAAGAAATTCTAACTTCTGACAATTATTGGCGAAGATACATCCATTTGAATTTGGAAACAGAAACTTAAAACGTCAATTTCTCGAAATGACTTCAAGACTACATATTTTCAGCTTTTGATGCAGAGCCAAAATATATAAAAAGGGCTTTATAATGTTGAAAGAAATTCTAACTTCTGACAATTATTGGCGAAGATACATCCGTTTGAATTTGGAAACAGAAACTTAAAACGTCAATTTCTCGAAATGACTTCGAGACTACATATTTTCAGCTTTTGATGCAGAGTCAAAATATATAAAAAGGGCTTCATAATGTTGAAAGAAATTCTAACTTCTGACAATTATTGGCGAAGATACATCCGTTTGAATTTGGAAACAGAAACTTAAAACGTCAATTTCTCGAAATGACTTCGAGACTACATATTTTCAGCTATTGAAGCAGAGTCAAAATATATAAAAAGGGCTTCATAATGTTGAAAGAAATTCTAACTTCTGACAATTATTGGCGAAGATACATCCGTTTGAATTTGGAAACAGAAACTTAAAACGTCAATTTCTCGAAATGACTTCGCGACTACATATTTTCAGCTTTTGATGCAGAGTCAAAATATATAAAAAGGGCTTTATAATGTTGAAAGAAATTCTAACTTCTGACAATTATTGGCGAAGATACATCCGTTTGAATTTGGAAACAGAAACTTAAAACGTCAATTTCTCGAAATGACTTCGAGACTACATATTTTCAGCTTTTGATGCAGGGTCAAAATATATAAAAAGGGCTTCATAATGTTGAAAGAAATTCTAACTTCTGACAATTATTGGCGAAGATACATCCGTTTGAATTTGGGAAAATAAACTTTAAACGCCAATATCTCGAAATGACTTCGAGACTACATATTTTCAGCTTTTGATGCAGAGTCAAAATATATAAAAATGGCTTCATAATGTTGAAAGAAATTCTAACTTCTGACAATTATTGGCGAAGATACATCCGTTTGAATTTGGAAACAGAAACTTAAAACGTCAATTTCGCGAAATGACTTCGAGACTACATATTTTCAGCTTTTGATGCAGAATCAAAATATATAAAAAGGGCTTCATAATGTTGAAAGAAATTCTAACTTCTGACAATTATTGGCGAAGATACATCCATTTGAATTTGGAAACAGAAACTTAAAACGTCAATTTCTCGAAATGACTTCAAGACTACATATTTTCAGCTTTTGATGCAGAGCCAAAATATATAAAAAGGGCTTTATAATGTTGAAAGAAATTCTAACTTCTGACAATTATTGGCGAAGATACATCCATTTGAATTTGGAAACAGAAACTTAAAACGTCAATTTCTCGAAATGACTTCGAGACTACATATTTTCAGCTTTTGATGCAGGGTCAAAATATATAAAAAGGGCTTCATAATGTTGAAAGAAATTCTAACTTCTGACAATTATTGGCGAAGATACAACTGTTTGAATTTGGAAACAGAAACTTATAACGTCAATTTCTCGAAATGACTTCGAGACTACATATTTTCAGCTATTGAAGCAGAGTCAAAATATATAAAAAGGGCTTCATAATGTTGAAAGAAATTCTAACTTCTGACAATTATTGGCGAAGATACATCCGTTTGAATTTGGAAACAGAAACTTAAAACGTCAATTTCTCGAAATGACTTCGCGACTACATATTTTCAGCTTTTGATGCAGAGTCAAAATATATAAAAAGGGCTTCATAATGTTGAAAGAAATTCTGACTTCTGACAATTATGGCGAAGATACATCCGTTTGAATTTGGAAACAGAAACTTAAAACGTCAATTTCTCGAAATGACTTCACGACTACATATTTTCAGCTTTTGATGCAGAGTCAAAATATATAAAAAGGGCTTCATAATGTTGAAAGAAACTCTAACTGCTGACAATTATTGGCGAAGATACATCCGTTTGAATTTGGAAACAGAAACTTAAAACGTCAATTTCTCGAAATGACTTCGCGACTACATATTTTCAGCTTTTGATGCAGAGTCAAAATATAAAAAAAGGGCTTCATAAAGTTGAAAGAAATTCTGACTTCTGACAATTATTGGCGAAGATACATCCGTTTGAATTTGGGAAAATAAACTTTAAACGCCAATATCTCGAAATGACTTCGAGACCACATATTTTCAGCTTTTGATGCAGAGTCAAAATATATAAAAATGGCTTCATAATGTTGAAAGAAATTCTAACTTCTGACAATTATTGGCGAAGATACATCCGTTTGAATTTGGAAACAGAAACTTAAAACGTCAATTTCGCGAAATGACTTCGAGACTACATATTTTCAGCTTTTGATGCAGAATCAAAATATATAAAAAGGGCTTTATAATGTTGAAAGAAATTCTAACTTCTGACAATTATTGGCGAAGATACATCCGTTTGAATTTGGAAACAGAAACTTAAAACGTCAATTTCGCGAAATGACTTCGAGACTACATATTTTCAGCTTTTGATGCAGAATCAAAATATATAAAAAGGGCTTCATAATGTTGAAAGAAATTCTAACTTCTGACAATTATTGGCGAAGATACATCCATTTGAATTTGGAAACAGAAACTTAAAACGTCAATTTCTCGAAATGACGTCGAGACTACATATTTTCAGCTTTTGATGGAGAGTCAAATATATAAAAAGGGCTTCATAATGTTGAAAGAAATTCTAACTTCTGACATTATTGGCGAAGATACATCCGTTTGAATTTGGAAACAGAAACTTAAAACGTCAATTTCTCGAAATGACTTCGAGACTACATATTTTCAGCTTTTGATGCAGAGTCAAAATATATAAAAAGGGCTTCATAATGTTGAAAGAAATTCTAACTTCTGACAATTATTGGCGAATATACATCCGTTTGAATTTGGAAACAGAAACTTAAAACGTCAATTTCTCGAAATGACTTCGAGACTACATATTTTCAGCTTTTGATGCAGAGTCAAAATATATAAAAAGGGCTTCATAAAGTTGAAAGAAATTCTAACTTCTGACAATTATTGGCGAAGATACATCCGTTTGAATTTGGAAACAGAAACTTAAAACGTCAATATCTCGAAATGACTTCGAGACTACATATTTTCAGCTTTTGATGCAGAGTCAAAATATATAAAAAGGGCTTCATAATGTTGAAAGAAATTCTAACTTCTGACAATTATTGGCGAAGATACATCCGTTTGAATTTGGAAACAGAAACTTAAAACGTCAATTTCGCGAAATGACTTCGAGACTACATATTTTCAGCTTTTGATGAATAGTCAAAATATATAAAAAGGGCTTCATAATGTTGAAAGAAATTCTAACTTCTGACAATTATTGGCGAAGATACATCCGTTTGAATTTGGGAAAATAAACTTTAAACGCCAATATCTCGAAATGACTTCGAGACTACATATTTTCAGCTTTTGATGCAGAGTCAAAATATATAAAAATGGCTTCATAATGTTGAAAGAAATTCTAACTTCTGACAATTATTGGCGAAGATACATCCGTTTGAATTTGGAAACAGAAACTTAAAACGTCAATTTCGCGAAATGACTTCGAGACTACATATTTTCAGCTTTTGATGCAGAATCAAAATATATAAAAAGGGCTTCATAATGTTGAAAGAAATTCTAACTTCTGACAATTATTGGCGAAGATACATCCGTTTGAATTTGGAAACAGAAACTTAAAACGTCAATTTCGCGAAATGACTTCGAGACTACATATTTTCAGCTTTTGATGCAGAATCAAAATATATAAAAAGGGCTTCATAATGTTGAAAGAAATTCTAACTTCTGACAATTATTGGCGAATATACATCCGTTTGAATTTGGAAACAGAAACTTAAAACGTCAATTTCTCGAAATGACTTCGCGACTACATATTTTTAGCTTTTGATGCAGAGTCAAAATATATAAAGAGGGCTTCATAAAGTTGAAAGAAATTCTGACTTCTGACAATTATTGGCGAAGATACATCCGTTTGAATTTGGGAAAATAAACTTTAAACGCCAATATCTCGAAATGACTTCGAGACTACATATTTTCAGCTTTTGATGCAGAGTCAAAATATATAAAAATGGCTTCATAATGTTGAAAGAAATTCTAACTTCTGGCAATTATTGGCGAAGATACATCCGTTTGAATTTGGAAACAGAAACTTACAACGTCAATTTCGCGAAATGACTTCGAGACTACATATTTTCAGCTTTTGATGCAGAATCAAAATATATAAAAAGGGCTTCATAATGTTGAAAGAAATTCTAACTTCTGACAATTATTGGCGAAGATACATCCGTTTGAATTTGGAAACAGAAACTTAAAACGTCAATTTCGCGAAATGACTCCGAGACTACATATTTTCAGCTTTTGATGCAGAATCAAAATATATAAAAAGGGCTTCATAATGTTGAAAGAAATTCTAACTTCTGACAATTATTGGCGAAGATACATCCATTTGAATTTGGAAACAGAAACTTAAAACGTCAATTTCTCGAAATGACTTCGAGACTACATATTTTCAGCTTTTGATGCAGAGCCAAAATATATAAAAAGGGCTTTATAATGTTGAAAGAAATTCTAACTTCTGACAATTATTGGCGAAGATACATCCATTTGAATTTGGAAACAGAAACTTAAAACGTCAATTTCTCGAAATGACTTCGAGACTACATATTTTCAGCTTTTGATGCAGAATCAAAATATATAAAAAGGGGTTCATAATGTTGAAAGAAATTCTAACTTCTGACAGTTATTGGCGAAGATACATCCGCTTGAATTTGGAAACAGAAACTTAAAACGTCAATTTCTCGAAATGACTTCGAGACTACATATTTTCAGCTTTTGAAGCAGAGTCAAAATATATAAAAAGGGCTTCATAATGTTGAAAGAAATTCTGACTTCTGACAATTATTGGCGAAGATACATCCATTTGAATTTGGAAACAGAAACTTAAAACGTCAATTTCTCGAAATGACTTCGAGACTACATATTTTCAGCTTTTGATGCAGGGTCAAAATATATAAAAAGGGCTTCATAATGTTGAAAGAAATTCTAACTTCTGACAATTATTGGCGAAGATACATCCGTTTGAATTTGGAAACAGAAACTTAAAACGTCAATTTCTCGAAATGACTTCGAGACTACATATTTTCAGCTTTTGATGCAGAGTCAAAATATATAAAAAGGGCTTCATAATGTTGAAAGAAATTCTAACTTCTGACAATTATTGGCGAAGATACATCCGTTTGAATTTGGAAACAGAAACTTAAAACGTCAATTTCGCGAAATGACTTCGAGACTACATATTTTCAGCTTTTGATGCAGAATCAAAATATATAAAAAGGGCTTTATAATGTTGAAAGAAATTCTAACTTCTGACAATTATTGGCGAAGATACATCCGTTTGAATTTGGAAACAGAAACTTAAAACGTCAATTTCTCGAAATGACTTCGAGACTACATATTTTCAGCTTTTGATGCAGAATCAAAATATATAAAAAGGGCTTCATAATGTTGAAAGAAATTCTAACTTCTGACAATTATTGGCGAAGATACATCTGTTTGAATTTGGAAACAGAAACTTAAAACGTCAATTTCTCGAAATGACTTCGAGACTACATATTTTCAGCTTTTGATGCAGAGTCAAAATATATAAAAAGGGGCTTCATAATGTTGAAAGAAATTCTACTGCTGACAATTATTGGCGAAGATACATCCGTTTGAATTTGGAAACAGAAACTTAAAACGTCAATTTCTCGAAATGACTTCGAGACTACATATTTTCAGCTTTTGATGCAGAGTCAAAATATATAAAAAGGGCTTCATAATGTTGAAAGAAATTCTAACTTCTGACAATTATTGGCGAATATACATCCGTTTGAATTTGGAAACCGAAACTTAAAACGTCAATTTCTCGAAATGACTTCGCGACTACATATTTTCAGCTTTTGATGCAGAGTCAAAATATATAAAAAGGGCTTCATAAAGTTGAAAGAAATTCTAATTTCTGACAATTATTGGCGAAGATACATCCGTTTGAATTTGGGAAAATAAACTTTAAACGCCAATATCTCGAAATGACTTCGAGACTACATATTTTCAGCTTTTGATGCAGAGTCAAAATATATAAAAATGGCTTCATAATGTTGAAAGAAATTCTAACTTCTGACAATTATTGGCGAAGATACATCCGTTTGAATTTGGAAACAGAAACTTAAAACGTCAATTTCGCGAAATGACTTCGAGACTACATATTTTCAGCTTTTGATGCAGAATCAAAATATATAAAAAGGGCTTCATAATGTTGAAAGAAATTCTAACTTCTGACAATTATTGGCGAAGATACATCCGTTTGAATTTGGAAACAGAAACTTAAAACGTCAATTTCGCGAAATGACTTCGAGACTACATATTTTCAGCTTTTGATGCAGAATCAAAATATATAAAAAGGGCTTCATAATGTTGAAAGAAATTCTAACTTCTGACAATTATTGGCGAATATACATCCGTTTGAATTTGGAAACAGAAACTTAAAACGTCAATTTCTCGAAATGACTTCGCGACTACATATTTTCAGCTTTTGATGCAGAGTCAAAATATATAAAAAGGGCTTCATAAAGTTGAAAGAAATTCTGACTTCTGACAATTATTGGCGAAGATACATCCGTTTGAATTTGGGAAAATAAACTTTAAACGCCAATATCTCGAAATGACTTCGAGACTACATATTTTCAGCTTTTGATGCAGAGTCAAAATATATAAAAATGGCTTCATAATGTTGAAAGAAATTCTAACTTCTGGCAATTATTGGCGAAGATACATCCGTTTGAATTTGGAAACAGAAACTTAAAACGTCAATTTCTCGAAATGACTTCGAGACTACATATTTTCAGCTTTTGATGCAGAATCAAAATATATAAAAAGGGATTCATAATGTTGAAAGAAATTCTAACTTCTGACAATTATTGGCGAAGATACATCCGTTTGAATTTGGAAACAGAAACTTAAAACGTCAATTTCGCGAAATGACTTCGAGACTACATATTTTCAGCTTTTGATGCAGAATCAAAATATATAAAAAGGGCTTCATAATGTTGAAAGAAATTCTAACTTCTGACAATTATTGGCGAAGATACATCCATTTGAATTTGGAAACAGAAACTTAAAACGTCAATTTCTCGAAATGACTTCGAGACTACATATTTTCAGCTTTTGATGCAGAGCCAAAATATATAAAAAGGGCTTTATAATGTTGAAAGAAATTCTAACTTCTGACAATTATTGGCGAAGATACATCCATTTGAATTTGGAAACAGAAACTTAAAACGTCAATTTCTCGAAATGACTTCGAGACTACATATTTTCAGCTTTTGATGCAGGGTCAAAATATATAAAAATGGCTTCATAATGTTGAAAGAAATTCTAACTTCTGACAATTATTGGCGAAGATACATCTGTTTGAATTTGGAAACAGAAACTTATAACGTCAATTTCTCGAAATGACTTCGAGACTACATATTTTCAGCTATTGAAGCAGAGTCAAAATATATAAAAAGGGCTTCATAATGTTGAAAGAAATTCTAACTGCTGACAATTATTGGCGAAGATACATCCGTTTGAATTTGGAAACAGAAACTTAAAACGTCAATTTCTCGAAATGACTTCGCGACTACATATTTTCAGCTTTGATGCAGAATCAAAATATATAAAAAGGGCCTTCATAATGTTGAAAGAAATTCTAACTTCTGACAATTATTGGCGAAGATACATCAGTTTGAATTTGGAAACAGGAAACTTTAAAACGTCAATTTCGCGAAATGACTTCGAGACTACATATTTTCAGCTTTTGATGCAGAATCAAAATATATAAAAAGGGCTTCATAATGTTGAAAGAAATTCTAACTTCTGACAATTATTGGCGAAGATACATCCATTTGAATTTGGAAACAGAAACTTAAAACGTCAATTTCTCGAAATGACGTCGAGACTACATATTTTCAGCTTTTGATGCAGAGTCAAAATATATAAAAAGGGCTTCATAATGTTGAAAGAAATTCTAACTTCTGACAATTATTGGCGAAGATACATCCATTTGAATTTGGAAACAGAAACTTAAAACGTCAATTTCTCGAAATGACTTCGAGACTACATATTTTCAGCTTTTGATGCAGGGTCAAAATATATACAAAGGGCTTCATAATGTTGAAAGAAATTCTAATTTCTGACAATTATTGGCGAATATACATCCGTTTGAATTTGGAAACAGAAACTTAAAACGTCAATTTCTCGAAATGACTTCGAGACTACATATTTTCAGCTTTTGATGCAGAGTCAAAATATATAAAAAGGGCTTCATAAAGTTGAAAGAAATTCTGACTTCTGACAATTATTGGCGAAGATACATCCGTTTGAATTTGGGAAAATAAACTTTAAACGCCAATATCTCGAAATTACTTGGAGACTACATATTTTCAGCTTTTGATGCAGAGTCAAAATATATAAAAATGGCTTCATAATGTTGAAAGAAATTCTAACTTCTGACAATTATTGGCGAAGATACATCCGTTTGAATTTGGAAACAGAAACTTAAAACGTCAATTTCGCGAAATGACTTCGAGACTACATATTTTCAGCTTTTGATGCAGAATCAAAATATATAAAAAGGGCTTCATAATGTTGAAAGAAATTCTAACTTCTGACAATTATTGGCGAAGATACATCCGTTTGAATTTGGGAAAATAAACTTTAAACGCCAATATCTCGAAATGACTTCGAGACTACATATTTTCAGCTTTTGATGCAGAGTCAAAATATATAAAAATGGCTTCATAATGTTGAAAGAAATTCTAACTTCTGACAATTATTGGCGAAGATACATCCGTTTGAATTTGGAAACAGAAACTTAAAACGTCAATTTCGCGAAATGACTTCGAGACTACATATTTTCAGCTTTTGATGCAGAATCAAAATATATAAAAAGGGCTTCATAATGTTGAAAGAAATTCTAACTTCTGACAATTATTGGCGAAGATACATCCGTTTGAATTTGGAAACAGAAACTTAAAACGTCAATTTCGCGAAATGACTTCGAGACTACATATTTTCAGCTTTTGATGCAGAATCAAAATATATAAAAAGGGCTTCATAATGTTGAAAGAAATTCTAACTTCTGACAATTATTGGCGAATATACATCCGTTTGAATTTGGAAACAGAAACTTAAAACGTCAATTTCTCGAAATGACTTCGCGACTACATATTTTCAGCTTTTGATGCAGAGTCAAAATATATAAAAAGGGCTTCATAAAGTTGAAAGAAATTCTGACTTCTGACAATTATTGGCGAAGATACATCCGTTTGAATTTGGAAAGAGAAACTTTAAACGCCAATATCTCGAAATGACTTCGAGACTACATATTTTCAGCTTTTGATGCAGAGTCAAAATATATAAAAAGGGCTTCATAATGTTGAAAGAAATTCTAACTTCTGGCAATTATTGGCGAAGATACATCCGTTTGAATTTGGAAACAGAAACTTACAACGTCAATTTCGCGAAATGACTTCGAGACTACATATTTTCAGCTTTTGATGCAGAATCAAAATATATAAAAAGGGATTCATAATGTTGAAAGAAATTCTAACTTCTGACAATTATTGGCGAAGATACATCCGTTTGAATTTGGAAACAGAAACTTAAAACGTCAATTTCTCGAAATGACTCCGAGACTACATATTTTCAGCTTTTGATGCAGAATCAAAATATATAAAAAGGGCTTCATAATGTTGAAAGAAATTCTAACTTCTGACAATTATTGGCGAAGATACATCCGTTTGAATTTGGAAACAGAAACTTAAAACGTCAATTTCTCGAAATGACTTCGAGACTACATATTTTCAGCTTTTGATGCAGAGCCAAAATATATAAAAAGGGCTTTATAATGTTGAAAGAAATTCTAACTTCTGACAATTATTGGCGAAGATACATCCATTTGAATTTGGAAACAGAAACTTAAAACGTCAATTTCTCGAAATGACTTCGAGACTACATATTTTCAGCTTTTGAAGCAGAGTCAAAATATATAAAAAGGGCTTCATAATGTTGAAAGAAATTCTGACTTCTGACAATTATTGGCGAAGATACATCCGTTTGAATTTGGAAACCGAAACTTAAAACGTCAATATCTCGAAATGACTTCGAGACTACATATTTTCAGCTTTGATGCAGAATCAAAATATATAAAAAGGGCTTCATAATGTTGAAAGAAATTCTAAGTTCTGACAATTATTGGCGAAGATACATCCGTTTGAATTTGGAAACAGAAACTTAAAACGTCAATTTCTCGAAATGACTTCGGGACTACATATTTTCAGCTTTTGATGCAGAATCAAAATATATAAAAAGGGCTTCATAATGTTGAAAGAAATTCTAACTTCTGACAATTATTGGCGAAGATACATCCATTTGAATTTGGAAACAGAAACTTAAAACGTCAATTTCTCGAAATGACGTCGAGACTACATATTTTCAGCTTTTGATGCAGAGTCAAAATATATAAAAAGGGCTTCATAATGTTGAAAGAAATTCTAACTTCTGACAATTATTGGCGAAGATACATCCATTTGAATTTGGAAACAGAAACTTAAAACGTCAATTTCTCGAAATGACTTCGAGACTACATATTTTCAGCTTTTGATGCAGGGTCAAAATATATAAAAAGGGCTTCATAATGTTGAAAGAAATTCTAATTTCTGACAATTATTGGCGAATATACATCCGTTTGAATTTGGAAACAGAAACTTAAAACGTCAATTTCTCGAAATGACTTCGCGACTACATATTTTCAGCTTTTGATGCAGAGTCAAAATATATAAAAAGGGCTTCATAAAGTTGAAAGAAATTCTGACTTCTGACAATTATTGGCGAAGATACATCCGTTTGAATTTGGGAAAATAAACTTTAAACGCCAATATCTCGAAATTACTTGGAGACTACATATTTTCAGCTTTTGATGCAGAGTCAAAATATATAAAAATGGCTTCATAATGTTGAAAGAAATTCTAACTTCTGACAATTATTGGCGAAGATACATCCGTTTGAATTTGGAAACAGAAACTTAAAACGTCAATTTCGCGAAATGACTTCGAGACTACATATTTTCAGCTTTTGATGCAGAATCAAAATATATAAAAAAGGGCTTCATAATGTTGAAAGAAATTCTAACTTCTGACAATTATTGGCGAAGATACATCCGTTTGAATTTGGGAAAATAAACTTTAAACGCCAATATCTCGAAATGACTTCGAGACTACATATTTTCAGCTTTTGATGCAGAGTCAAAATATATAAAAATGGCTTCATAATGTTGAAAGAAATTCTAACTTCTGACAATTATTGGCGAAGATACATCCGTTTGAATTTGGAAACAGAAACTTAAAACGTCAATTTCGCGAAATGACTTCGAGACTACATATTTTCAGCTTTTGATGCAGAATCAAAATATATAAAAAGGGCTTCATAATGTTGAAAGAAATTCTAACTTCTGACAATTATTGGCGAAGATACATCCGTTTGAATTTGGAAACAGAAACTTAAAACGTCAATTTCTCGAAATGACTTCGAGACTACATATTTTCAGCTTTTGATGCAGAGTCAAAATATATAAAAAGGGCTTCATAATGTTGAAAGAAATTCTAACTTCTGACAATTATTGGCGAATATACATCCGTTTGAATTTGGAAACAGAAACTTAAAACGTCAATTTCTCGAAATGACTTCGCGACTACATATTTTCAGCTTTTGATGCAGAGTCAAAATATATAAAAAGGGCTTCATAAAGTTGAAAGAAATTCTGACTTCTGACAATTATTGGCGAAGATACATCCGTTTGAATTTGGAAACAGAAACTTTAAACGCCAATATCTCGAAATGACTTCGAGACTACATATTTTCAGCTTTTGATGCAGAGTCAAAATATATAAAAAGGGCTTCATAATGTTGAAAGAAATTCTAACTTCTGGCAATTATTGGCGAAGATACATCCGTTTGAATTTGGAAACAGAAACTTAAAACGTCAATTTCTCGAAATGACTTCGAGACTACATATTTTCAGCTTTTGATGCAGAATCAAAATATATAAAAATGGATTCATAATGTTGAAAGAAATTCTAACTTCTGACAATTATTGGCGAAGATACATCCGTTTGAATTTGGAAACAGAAACTTAAAACGTCAATTTCGCGAAATGACTCCGAGACTACATATTTTCAGCTTTTGATGCAGAATCAAAATATATAAAAAGGGCTTCATAATGTTGAAAGAAATTCTAACTTCTGACAATTATTGGCGAAGATACATCCATTTGAATTTGGAATCAGAAACTTAAAACGTCAATTTCTCGAAATGACTTCGAGACTACATATTTTCAGCTTTTGATGCAGAGCCAAAATATATAAAAAGGGCTTTATAATGTTGAAAGAAATTCTAACTTCTGACAATTATTGGCGAAGATACATCCATTTGAATTTGGAAACAGAAACTTAAAACGTCAATTTCTCGAAATGACTTCGAGACTACATATTTTCAGCTTTTGATGCAGGGTCAAAATATATAAAAATGGCTTCATAATGTTGAAAGAAATTCTAACTTCTGACAATTATTGGCGAAGATACATCTGTTTGAATTTGGAAACAGAAACTTATAACGTCAATTTCTCGAAATGACTTCGAGACTACATATTTTCAGCTATTGAAGCAGAGTCAAAATATATAAAAAGGGCTTCATAATGTTGAAAGAAATTCTAACTGCTGACAATTATTGGCGAAGATACATCCGTTTGAATTTGGAAACCGAAACTTAAAACGTCAATTTCTCGAAATGACTTCGCGACTACATATTTTCAGCTTTGATGCAGAATCAAAATATATAAAAAGGGCTTCATAATGTTGAAAGAAATTCTAACTTCTGACAATTATTGGCGAAGATACATCCATTTGAATTTGGAAACAGAAACTTAAAACGTCGATTTCTCGAAATGACTTCGAGACTACATATTTTCAGCTTTTGATGCAGAGTCAAAATATATAAAAAGGGCTTCATAATGTTGAAAGAAATTCTAACTTCTGACAATTATTGGCGAAGATACATCCGTTTGAATTTGGAAACAGAAACTTAAAACGTTAATTTCTCGAAATGACTTCGCGACTACATATTTTCAGCTTTTGATGCAGAGCCAAAATATATAAAAAGGGCTTCATAATGTTGAAAGAAATTCTAACTTCTGACAATTATTGGCGAAGATACATCCGTTTGAATTTGGAAACAGAAACTTAAAACGTCAATTTCTCGAAATGACTTCGAGACTACATATTTTCAGCTTTTGATGCAGGGTCAAAATATATAAAAAGGGCTTCATAATGTTGAAAGAAATTCTAACTTCTGACAATTATTGGCGAAGATACATCCGTTTGAATTTGGAAACAGAAACTTAAAACGTCAATTTCTCGAAATGACTTCGAGACTACATATTTTCAGCTTTTGAAGCAGAGTCAAAATATATAAAAAGGGCTTCATAATGTTGAAAGAAATTCTAACTGCTGACAATTATTGGCGAAGATACATCCGTTTGAATTTGGAAAACAGAAACTAAAACGTCAATTTCTCGAAATGACTTCGAGACTACATATTTTCAGCTTTGATGCAGAGTCAAAATATATAAAAAGGGCTTCATAATGTTGAAAGAAATTCTAACTTCTGACAATTATTGGCGAAGATACATCCGTTTGAATTTGGGAAAAGAAACTTAAGCCGCCAATATCTCGAAATGACTTCGAGACTACATATTTGCAGCTTTTGATGCAGAGTCAAAATATATAAAAAGGGCTTCATAATGTTGAAAGAAATTCTGACTTCTGTCAATTATTGGCGAAGATACATCCGTTTGAATTTGGGAAAATAAACTTAAAACGTCAATATCTCGAAATGACTTCGAGGCTACATATTTTCAGCTTTTGATGCAGAATCAAAATATATAAAAAGGGCTTCATAATGTTGAAAGAAATTCTAACTTCTGACAATTATTGGCGAAGATACATCCGTTTGAATTTGGAAACAGAAACTTAAAACGTCAATTTCTCGAAATGACTTCGAGACTACATATTTTCAGCTTTTGAAGCAGAGTCAAAATATATAAAAAGGGCTTCATAATGTTGAAAGAAATTCTAACTTCTGACAATTATTGGCGAAGATACATCCGTTTGAATTTGGAAACAGAAACTTAAAACGTCAATTTCTCGAAATGACTTCGAGACTACATATTTTCAGCTTTTGATGCACAGTCAAAATATATAAAAAGGGCTTCATAATGTTGAAAGAAATTCTAACTTCTGACAATTATTGGCGAAGATACATCCGTTTGAATTTGGAAACAGAAACTTAAAACGTCAATTTCTCGAAATGACTTCGAGACTACATATTTTCAGCTTTTGATGCAGAATCAAAATATATAAAAAGGGCTTCATAATGTTGAAAGAAATTCTAACTTCTGACAATTATTGGCGAAGATACATCCGTTTGAATTTGGGAAAAGAAACTTAAACCGCCAATATCTCGAAATGACTTCGAGACTACATATTTGCAGCTTTTGATGCAGAGTCAAAATATATAAAAAGGGCTTCATAATGTTGAAAGAAATTCTGACTTCTGACAATTATTGGCGAAGATACATCCGTTTGAATTTGGGAAAAGAAACTTAAACCGCCAATATCTCGAAATGACTTCGAGACTACATATTTTCAGCTTTTGATGCAGAATCAAAATATATAAAAAGGGCTTCATAATGTTGAAAGAAATTCTAACTTCTGACAATTATTGGCGAAGATACATCCGTTTGAATTTTGAAATAGAAACTTAAAACGTCAATTTCTCGAAATGACTTCGAGACTACATATTTTCAGCTTTTGATGCAGAATCAAAATATATAAAAAGGGCTTCATAATGTTGAAAGAAATTCTAACTGCTGACAATTATTGGCGGAGATACATCCGGTTGAATTTGGAAACAGAAACTTAAAAAGTCAATTTCTCGAAATGACTTCGCGACTACATATTTTCAGCTTTTGATGCAGAGTCAAAATATATAAAAAGGGCTTCATAATGTTGAAAGAAATTCTAACTTCTGACAATTATTGGCGAAGATACATCCGTTTGAATTTGGGAAAAGAAACTTAAACCGCAAATATCTCGAAATGACTTCGAGACTACATATTTTCAGCTTTTGATGCAGAATCAAAATATATAAAAAGGGGTTCATAATGTTGAAAGAAATTCTAACTTCTGACAGTTATTGGCGAAGATACATCCGTTTGAATTTGGAAACCGAAACTTAAAACGTCAATTTCTCGAAATGACTTCGAGACTACATATTTTCAGCTTTGATGCAGAATCAAAATATATAAAAAGGGCTTCATAATGTTGAAAGAAATTCTAACTTCTGACAATTATTGGCGAAGATACATCCATTTGAATTTGGAAACAGAAACTTAAAACGTCGATTTCTCGAAATGACTTCGAGACTACATATTTTCAGCTTTTGATGCAGAGTCAAAATATATAAAAAGGGCTTCATAATGTTGAAAGAACTTCTAACTTCTGACAATTATTGGCGAAGATACATCCGTTAGAATTTGGAAACAGAAACTTAAAACGTCAATTTCTCGAAATGACTTCGACACTACATATTTTCAGCTTTTGATGCAGAGTCAAAATATATAAAAAGGGCTTCATAATGTTGAAAGAAATTCTGACTTCTGACAATTATTGGCGAAGATACATCCGTTTGAATTTGGGAAAAGAAACTTAAACCGCCAATATCTCGAAATGACTTCGAGACTACATATTTTCAGCTTTTGAAGCAGAGTCAAAATATATAAAAAGGGCTTCATAATGTTGAAAGAAATTCTGACTTCTGACAATTATTGGCGAAGATACATCCGTTTGAATTTGGGAAAATAAACTTAAAACGTCAATATCTCGAAATGACTTCGAGGCTACATATTTTCAGCTTTTGATGCAGAATCAAAATATATAAAAAGGGCTTCATAATGTTGAAAGAAATTCTAACTTCTGACAATTATTGGCGAAGATACATCCGTTTGAATTTGGAAACAGAAACTTAAAACGTCAATTTCTCGAAATGACTTCGAGACTACATATTTTCAGCTTTTGATGCACAGTCAAAATATATAATAAGGGCTTCATAATGTTGAAAGAAATTCTAACTTCTGACAATTATTGGCGAAGATACATCCGTTTGAATTTGGAAACAGAAACTTAAAACGTCAATTTCGCGAAATGACTTCGAGACTACATATTTTCAGCTTTTGATGCAGAATCAAAATATATAAAAAGGGCTTCATAATGTTGAAAGAAATTCTAACTTCTGACAATTATTGGCGAAGATACATCCGTTTGAATTTTGAAACAGAAACTTAAAACGTCAATTTCTCGAAATGACTTCGAGACTACATATTTTCAGCTTTTGATGCAGAGTCGAAATATATAAAAAGGGCTTCATAATGTTGAAAGAAATTCTAACTTCTGACAATTATTGGCGAAGATACATCCGTTTGAATTTTGAAATAGAAACTTAAAACGTCAATTTCTCGAAATGACTTCGCGACTACATATTTTCAGCTTTTGATGCAGAGTCAAAATATATAAAAAGGGCTTCATAATGTTGAAAGAAATTCTAACTTCTGACAATTATTGGCGAAGATACATCCGTTTGAATTTGGAAACAGAAACTTAAAACGTCAATTTCTCGAAATGACTTCGCGACTACATATTTTCAGCTTTTGATGCAGAGTCAAAATATATAAAAAGGGCTTCATAATGTTGAAAGAAATTCTGACTTCTGACAATTATTGGCGAAGATACATCCGTTTGAATTTGGGAAAAGAAACTTAAAACGTCAATTTCTCGAAATGACTTCGAGACTACATATTTTCAGCTTTTGATGCAGAATCAAAATATATATAAATGGGTTCATAATGTTGAAAGAAATTCTAACTTCTGACAATTATTGGCGAAGATACATCCGCTTGAATTTGGAAACAGAAACTTAAAACGTCAATTTCTCGAAATGACTTCGAGACTACATATTTTCAGCTTTTGAAGCAGAGTCAAAATATATAAAAAGGGCTTCATAATGTTGAAAGAAATTCTGACTTCTGACAATTATTGGCGAAGATACATCCATTTGAATATGGAAACAGAAACTTAAAACGTCAATTTCTCGAAATGACTTCGAGACTACATATTTTCAGCTTTTGATGCAGGGTCAAAATATATAAAAAGGGCTTCATAATGTTGAAAGAAATTCTAACTTCTGACAATTATTGGCGAAGATACATCCGTTTGAATTTGGAAACAGAAACTTAAAACGTCAATTTCTCGAAATGACTTCGAGACTACATATTTTCAGCTTTTGAAGCAGAGTCAAAATATATAAAAAGGGCTTCATAATGTTGAAAGAAATTCTAACTGCTGACAATTATTGGCGGAGATACATCCGGTTGAATTTGGAAACAGAAACTTAAAAAGTCAATTTCTCGAAATGACTTCGCGACTACATATTTTCAGCTTTTGATGCAGAGTCAAAATATATAAAAAGGGCTTCATAATGTTGAAAGAAATTCTAACTTCTGACAATTATTGGCGAAGATACATCCGTTTGAATTTGGAAACAGAAACTTAAACCGCCAATATCTCGAAATGACTTCGAGACTACATATTTTCAGCTTTTGATGCAGAATCAAAATATATAAAAAGGGGTTCATAATGTTGAAAGAAATTCTAACTTCTGACAGTTATTGGCGAAGATACATCCGCTTGAATTTGGAAACAGAAACTTAAAACGTCAATTTCTCGAAATGACTTCGAGACTACATATTTTCAGCTTTTGAAGCAGAGTCAAAATATATAAAAGGGCTTCATAATGTTGAAAGAAATTCTAACTTCTGACAATTATTGGCGAAGATACATCCGTTTGAATTTGGAAACAGAAACTTAAAACGTCAATTTCTCGAAATGACTTCGCGACTACATATTTTCAGCTTTTGATGCAGAGTCAAAATATATAAAAAGGGCTTCATAATGTTGAAAGAAATTCTGACTTCTGTCAATTATTGGCGAAGATACATCCGTTTGAATTTGGGAAAATAAACTTAAAACGCCAATATCTCGAAATGACTTCGAGGCTACATATTTTCAGCTTTTGATGCAGAGTCAAAATATATAAAAAGGGCTTCATAATGTTGAAAGAAATTCTAACTTCTGACAATTATTGGCGAAGATACATCCGTTTGAATTTGGAAACAGAAACTTAAAACGTCAATTTCTCGAACTGACTTCGAGACTACATATTTTCAGCTTTTGAAGCAGAGTCAAAATATATAAAAAGGGCTTCATAATGTTGAAAGAAATTCTAACTTCTGACAATTATTGGCAAAGATACATCCGTTTGAATTTGGAAACAGAAACTTAAAACGTCAATTTCTCGAAATGACTTCGAGACTACATATTTTCAGCTTTTGATGCAGAATCAAAATATATAAAAAGGGCTTCATAATGTTGAAAGAAATTCTAACTTCTGACAATTATTGGCGAAGATACATCCGTTTGAATTTGGAAACAGAAACTTAAAACGTCAATTTCTCGAAATGACTTCGAGACTACATATTTTCAGCTTTTGATGCAGAGTCAAAATATATAAAAAGGGCTTCATAATGTTGAAAGAAATTCTAACTTCTGACAATTATTGGCGAAGATACATCCGTTTGAATTTTGAAATAGAAACTTAAAACGTCAATTTCTCGAAATGACTTCGCGACTACATATTTTCAGCTTTTGATGCAGAGTCAAAATATATAAAAAGGGCTTCATAATGTTGAAAGAAATTCTAACTTCTGACAATTATTGGCGAAGATACATCCGTTTGAATTTGGAAACAGAAACTTAAAACGTCAATTTCTCGAAATGACTTCGCGACTACATATTTTCAGCTTTTGATGCAGAGTCAAAATATATAAAAAGGGCTTCATAATGTTGAAAGAAATTCTGACTTCTGACAATTATTGGCGAAGATACATCCATTTGAATTTGGAAACAGAGACTTAAAACGTCAATTTCGCGAAATGACTTCGAGACTACATATTTTCAGCTTTTGATGCAGAATCAAAATATATATAAATGGGTTCATAATGTTGAAAGAAATTCTAACTTCTGACAGTTATTGGCGAAGATACATCCGCTTGAATTTGGAAACAGAAACTTAAAACGTCAATTTCTCGAAATGACTTCGAGACTACATATTTTCAGCTTTTGAAGCAGAGTCAAAATATATAAAAAGGGCTTCATAATGTTGAAAGAAATTCTGACTTCTGACAATTATTGGCGAAGATACATCCATTTGAATTTGGAAACAGAAACTTAAAACGTCAATTTCTCGAAATGACTTCGAGACTACATATTTTCAGCTTTTGATGCAGGGTCAAAATATATAAAAAGGGCTTCATAATGTTGAAAGAAATTCTAACTTCTGACAATTATTGACGAAGATACATCCGTTTGAATTTGGAAACAGAAACTTAAAACGTCAATTTCTCGAAATGACTTCGAGACTACATATTTTCAGCTTTTGAAGCAGAGTCAAAATATATAAAAAGGGCTTCATAATGTTGAAAGAAATTCTAACTGCTGACAATTATTGGCGGAGATACATCCGGTTGAATTTGGAAACAGAAACTTAAAAAGTCAATTTCTCGAAATGACTTCGCGACTACATATTTTCAGCTTTTGATGCAGAGTCAAAATATATAAAAAGGGCTTCATAATGTTGAAAGAAATTCTAACTTCTGACAATTATTGGCGAAGATACATCCGTTTGAATTTGGGAAAAGAAACTTAAACCGCCAATATCTCGAAATGACTTCGAGACTACATATTTTCAGCTTTTGATGCAGAATCAAAATATATAAAAAGGGGTTCATAATGTTGAAAGAAATTCTAACTTCTGACAGTTATTGGCGAAGATACATCCGCTTGAATTTGGAAACAGAAACTTAAAACGTCAATTTCTCGAAATGACTTCGAGACTACATATTTTCAGCTTTTGAAGCAGAGTCAAAATATATAAAAGGGCTTCATAATGTTGAAAGAAATTCTAACTTCTGACAATTATTGGCGAAGATACATCCGTTTGAATTTGGAAACAGAGACTTAAAACGTCGATTTCTCGAAATGACTTCGAGACTATGCAGAATCAAAATATATAAAAAGGGCTTCATAATGTTGAAAGAAATTCTAACTTCTGACAATTATTGGCGAAGATACATCCGTTTGAATTTGGAAACCGAAACTTAAAACGTCAATTTCTCGAAATGACTTCGCGACTACATATTTTCAGCTTTTGATGCAAAGTCAAAATATATAAAAAGGGCTTCATAATGTTGAAAGAAATTCTAACTTCTGACAATTATTGGCGAAGATACATCCGTTTGAATTTTGAAACAGAAACTTAAAACGTCAATTTCTCGAAATGACTTCGCGACTACATATTTTCAGCTTTTGATGCAGAGTCAAAATATATAAAAAGGGGTTCATAATGTTGAAAGAAATTCTAACTTCTGACAATTATTGGCGAAGATACATCCGTTTGAATTTGGAAACAGAAACTTAAAACGTCAATTTCTCGAAATGACTTCGAGACTACATATTTTCAGCTTTTGAAGCAGAGTCAAAATATATAAAAAGGGCTTCATAATGTTGAAAGAAATTCTAACTTCTGACAATTATTGGCGAAGATACATCCGTTTGAATTTGGAAACAGAAACTTAAAACGTCGATTTCGCGAAATGACTTCGAGACTACATATTTTCAGCTTTTGATGCAGAATCAAAATATATAAAAAGGGCTTCATAATGTTGAAAGAAATTCTAACTTCTGACAATTATTGGCGAAGATACATCCATTTGAATTTGGAAACCGAAACTTAAAACGTCAATTTCTCGAAATGACTTCGCGACTACATATTTTCAGCTTTTGATGCAGAGTCGAAATATATAAAAAGGGCTTCATAATGTTGAAAGAAATTCTAACTTCTGACAATTATTGGCGAAGATACATCCGTTTGAATTTTGAAATAGAAACTTAAAACGTCAATTTCTCGAAATGACTTCGCGACTACATATTTTCAGCTTTTGATGCAGAGTCAAAATATATAAAAAGGGCTTCATAATGTTGAAAGAAATTCTAACTTCCGACAATTATTGGCGAAGATACTTCCGTTTGAATTTGGAAACAGAAACTTAAAACGTCAATTTCTCGAAATGACTTCGAGACTACATATTTTCAGCTTTTGATGCAGAGTCAAAATATATAAAAAGGGCTTCATAATGTTAAAAGAAATTCTGACTTCTGACAATTATTGGCGAAGATACATCCATTTGAATTTGGAAACAGAAACTTAAAACGTCAATTTCCCGAAATGACTTCGAGACTACATATTTTCAGCTTTTGATGCAGAATCAAAATATATATAAATGGGTTCATAATGTTGAAAGAAATTCTAACTTCTGACAGTTATTGGCGAAGATACATCCGTTTGAATTTGGAAACAGAAACCTTAAAACGTCAATTTCTCGAAATGACTTCGAGACTACATATTTTCAGCTTTTGATGCAGAGTCAAAATATATAAAAAGGGCTTCATAATGTTGAAAGAAATTCTAACTTCTGACAATTATTGGCGAAGATACATCCGTTTGAATTTGGAAACAGAAACTTAAAACGTCAATTTCTCGAAATGACTTCCAGACTACATATTTTCAGCTTTTGATGCAGAATCAAAATATATAAAAAGGGCTTCATAATGTTGAAAGAAATTCTAACTTCTGACAATTATTGACGAAGATACATCCGTTTGAATTTGGAAACAGAAACTTAAAACGTCAATTTCTCGAAATGACTTCGAGACTACATATTTTCAGCTTTTGAAGCAGAGTCAAAATATATAAAAAGGGCTTCATAATGTTGAAAGAAATTCTAACTGCTGACAATTATTGGCGGAGATACATCCGTTTGAATTTGGAAACATAAACTTAAAAAGTCAATTTCTCGAAATGACTTCGAGACTACATATTTTCAGCTTTTGATGCAGAATCAAAATATATAAAAAGGGGTTCATAATGTTGAAAGAAATTCTAACTTCTGACAGTTATTGGCGAAGATACATCCGCTTGAATTTGGAAACAGAAACTTAAAACGTCAATTTCTCGAAATGACTTCGAGACTACATATTTTCAGCTTTTGAAGCAGAGTCAAAATATATAAAAGGGCTTCATAATGTTGAAAGAAATTCTAACTTCTGACAATTATTGGCGAAGATACATCCGTTTGAATTTGGAAACAGAGACTTAAAACGTCGATTTCTCGAAATGACTTCGAGACTATGCAGAATCAAAATATATAAAAAGGGCTTCATAATGTTGAAAGAAATTCTAACTTCTGACAATTATTGGCGAAGATACATCCGTTTGAATTTGGAAACCGAAACTTAAAACGTCAATTTCTCGAAATGACTTCGCGACTACATATTTTCAGCTTTTGATGCAAAGTCAAAATATATAAAAAGGGCTTCATAATGTTGAAAGAAATTCTAACTTCTGACAATTATTGGCGAAGATACATCCGTTTGAATTTTGAAACAGAAACTTAAAACGTCAATTTCTCGAAATGACTTCGAGACTACATATTTTCAGCTTTTGATGCAGAATCAAAATATATAAAAAGGGGTTCATAATGTTGAAAGAAATTCTAACTTCTGACAATTATTGGCGAAGATACATCCGTTTGAATTTGGAAACAGAAACTTAAAACGTCAATTTCTCGAAATGACTTCGAGACTACATATTTTCAGCTTTTGAAGCAGAGTCAAAATATATAAAAAGGGCTTCATAATGTTGAAAGAAATTCTAACTTCTGACAATTATTGGCGAAGATACATCCGTTTGAATTTTGAAATAGAAACTTAAAACGTCAATTTCTCGAAATGACTTCGCGACTACATATTTTCAGCTTTTGATGCAGAGTCAAAATATATAAAAAGGGCTTCATAATGTTGAAAGAAATTCTAACTTCTGACAATTATTGGCGAAGATACATCCGTTTGAATTTGGAAACAGAAACTTAAAACGTCAATTTCTCGAAATGACTTCGCGACTACATATTTTCAGCTTTTGATGCAGAGTCAAAATATATAAAAAGGGCTTCATAATGTTGAAAGAAATTCTGACTTCTGACAATTATTGGCGAAGATACATCCATTTGAATTTGGAAACAGAAACTTAAAACGTCAATTTCGCGAAATGACTTCGAGACTACATATTTTCAGCTTTTGATGCAGAATCAAAATATATATAAATGGGTTCATAATGTTGAAAGAAATTCTAACTTCTGACAGTTATTGGCGAAGATACATCCGCTTGAATTTGGAAACAGAAACTTAAAACGTCAATTTCTCGAAATGACTTCGAGACTACATATTTTCAGCTTTTGAAGCAGAGTCAAAATATATAAAAAGGGCTTCATAATGTTGAAAGAAATTCTAACTTCTGACAATTATTGGCGAAGATACATCCGTTTGAATTTGGAAACAGAGACTTAAAACGTCGATTTCTCGAAATGACTTCGAGACTATATTTGCAGATCAAAATCAAAATATAAAAAGGGCTTCATAATGTTGAAAGAAATTCTAACTTCTGACAATTATTGGCGAAGATACATCCGTTTGAATTTGGAAACCGAAACTTAAAACGTCAATTTCTCGAAATGACTTCGCGACTACATATTTTCAGCTTTTGATGCAAAGTCAAAATATATAAAAAGGGCTTCATAATGTTGAAAGAAATTCTAACTTCTGACAATTATTGGCGAAGATACATCCGTTTGAATTTTGAAACAGAAACTTAAAACGTCAATTTCTCGAAATGACTTCGAGACTACATATTTTCAGCTTTTGATGCAGAGTCAAAATATATAAAAAGGGGTTCATAATGTTGAAAGAAATTCTAACTTCTGACAATTATTGGCGAAGATACATCCGTTTGAATTTGGAAACAGAAACTTAAAACGTCGATTTCTCGAAATGACTTCGAGACTACATATTTTCAGCTTTTGAAGCAGAGTCAAAATATATAAAAAGGGCTTCATAATGTTGAAAGAAATTCTAACTTCTGACAATTATTGGCGAAGATACATCCGTTTGAATTTTGAAATAGAAACTTAAAACGTCAATTTCTCGAAATGACTTCGCGACTACATATTTTCAGCTTTTGATGCAGAGTCAAAATATATAAAAAGGGCTTCATAATGTTGAAAGAAATTCTAACTTCTGACAATTATTGGCGAAGATACATCCGTTTGAATTTGGAAACAGAAACTTAAAACGTCAATTTCTCGAAATGACTTCGCGACTACATATTTTCAGCTTTTGATGCAGAGTCAAAATATATAAAAAGGGCTTCATAATGTTGAAAGAAATTCTGACTTCTGACAATTATTGGCGAAGATACATCCATTTGAATTTGGAAACAGAAACTTAAACCGCCAATATCTCGAAATGACTTCGAGACTACATATTTTCAGCTTTTGATGCAGAATCAAAATATATATAAAGGGGTTCATAATGTTGAAAGGAAATTCTAACTTCTGACAGTTATTGGCGAAGATACATCCGCTTGAATTTGGAAACAGAAACTTAAAACGTCAAATTTCTCGAAATGACTTCGAGACTACATATTTTCAGCTTTTGAAGCAGAGTCAAAATATATAAAAAGGGCTTCATAATGTTGAAAGAAATTCTGACTTCTGACAATTATTGGCGAAGATACATCCATTTGAATTTGGAAACAGAAACTTAAAACGTCAATTTCTCGAAATGACTTCCAGACTACATATTTTCAGCTTTTGATGCAGGGTCAAAATATATAAAAAGGGCTTCATAATGTTGAAAGAAATTCTAACTTCTGACAATTATTGGCGAAGATACATCCGTTTGAATTTGGAAACAGAAACTGAAAACGTCAATTTCTCGAAATGACTTCGAAACTACATATTTTCAGCTTTTGAAGCAGAGTCAAAATATATAAAAAGGGCTTCATAATGTTGAAAGAAATTCTAACTGCTGACAATTATTGGCGGAGATACATCCGGTTGAATTTGGAAACAGAAACTTAAAAAGTCAATTTCTCGAAATGACTTCGCGACTACATATTTTCAGCTTTTGATGCAGAGTCAAAATATATAAAAAGGGCTTCATAATGTTGAAAGAAATTCTAACTTCTGACAATTATTGGCGAAGATACATCCGTTTGAATTTGGGAAAAGAAACTTAAACCGCCAATATCTCGAAATGACTTCGAGACTACATATTTTCAGCTTTTGATGCAGAATCAAAATATATAAAAAGGGGTTCATAATGTTGAAAGAAATTCTAACTTCTGACAATTATTGGCGAAGATACATCCGCTTGAATTTGGAAACAGAAACTTAAAACGTCAATTTCTCGAAATGACTTCGCGACTACATATTTTCAGCTTTTGAAGCAGAGTCAAAATATATAAAAGGGCTTCATAATGTTGAAAGAAATTCTAACTTCTGACAATTATTGGCGAAGATACATCCGTTTGAATTTGGAAACAGAAACTTAAAACGTCAATTTCTCGAAATGACTTCGAGACTACATATTTTCAGCTTTTGATGCAGAGTCGAAATATATAAAAAGGGCTTCATAATGTTGAAAGAAATTCTAACTTCTGACAATTATTGGCGAAGATACATCCGTTTGAATTTGGAAATAGAAACTTAAAACGTCAATTTCTCGAAATGACTTCGAGACTACATATTTTCAGCTTTTGATGCAGAGTCAAAATATATAAAAAGGGCTTCATAATGTTGAAAGAAATTCTGACTTCTGCCAATTATTGGCGAAGATACATCCGTTTGAATTTGGAAACCGAAACTTAAAACGTCAGTTTCTCGAAATGACTTCGCGACTACATATTTTCAGCTTTTGATGCAGAGTCAAAATATATAAAAAGGGCTTCATAATGTTGAAAGAAATTCTAACTTCTGACAATTATTGGCGAAGATACATCCATTTGAATTTGGAAACAGAAACTTAAAACGTCAATTTCTCGAAATGACTTCGAGACTACATATTTTCAGCTTTTGAAGCAGAGTCAAAATATATAAAAAGGGCTTCATAATGTTGAAAGAAATTCTGACTTCTGACAATTATTGGCGAAGATACATCCATTTGAATTTGGAAACAGAAACTTAAAACTTCAATTTCTCGAAATGACTTCGAGACTACATATTTTCAGCTTTTGATGCAGGGTCAAAATATATAAAAAGGGCTTCATAATGTTGAAAGAAATTCTAACTTCTGACAGTTATTGGCGAAGATACATCCGCTTGAATTTGGAAACAGAAACTTAAAACGTCAATTTCTCGAAATGACTTCGAGACTACATATTTTCAGCTTTTGAAGCAGAGTCAAAATATATAAAAGGGCTTCATAATGTTGAAAGAAATTCTAACTGCTGACAATTATTGGCGGAGATACATCCGGTTGAATTTGGAAACAGAAACTTAAAAAGTCAATTTCTCGAAATGACTTCGCGACTACATATTTTCAGCTTTTGATGCAGAGTCAAAATATATAAAAAGGGCTTCATAATGTTGAAAGAAATTCTAACTTCTGACAATTATTGGCGAAGATACATCCGTTTGAATTTGGGAAAATAAACTTAAAACGCCAATATCTCGAAATGACTTCGAGGCTACATATTTTCAGCTTTTGATGCAGAGTCAAAATATATAAAAAGGGCTACATAATGTTGAAAGAAATTCTAACTGCTGACAATTATTGGCGGAGATACATCCGGTTGAATTTGGAAACAGAAACTTAAAAAGTCAATTTCTCGAAATGACTTCGCGACTACATATTTTCAGCTTTTGATGCAGAGTCAAAATATATAAAAAGGGCTTCATAATGTTGAAAGAAATTCTAACTTCTGACAATTATTGGCGAAGATACATCCGTTTGAATTTGGGAAAAGAAACTTAAACCGCCAATATCTCGAAATGACTTCGAGACTACATATTTTCAGCTTTTGATGCAGAATCAAAATATATAAAAAGGGGTTCATAATGTTGAAAGAAATTCTAACTTCTGACAGTTATTGGCGAAGATACATCCGCTTGAATTTGGAAACAGAAACTTAAAACGTCAATTTCTCGAAATGACTTCGAGACTACATATTTTCAGCTTTTGAAGCAGAGTCAAAATATATAAAAGGGCTTCATAATGTTGAAAGAAATTCTAACTTCTGACAATTATTGGCGAAGATACATCCGTTTGAATTTGGAAACAGAGACTTAAAACGTCGATTTCTCGAAATGACTTCGAGACTATGCAGAATCAAAATGTATAAAAAGGGCTTCATAATGTTGAAAGAAATTCTAACTTCTGACAATTATTGGCGAAGATACATCCGTTTGAATTTGGAAACCGAAACTTAAAACGTCAATTTCTCGAAATGACTTCGCGACTACATATTTTCAGCTTTTGATGCAAAGTCAAAATATATAAAAAGGGCTTCATAATGTTGAAAGAAATTCTAACTTCTGACAATTATTAACGAAGATACATCCGTTTGAATTTTGAAACAGAAACTTAAAACGTCAATTTCTCGAAATGACTTCGCGACTACATATTTTCAGCTTTTGATGCAGAGTCAAAATATATAAAAAGGGGTTCATAATGTTGAAAGAAATTCTAACTTCTGACAATTATTGGCGAAGATACATCCGTTTGAATTTGGAAACAGAAACTTAAAACGTCGATTTCTCGAAATGACTTCGAGACTACATATTTTCAGCTTTTGAAGCAGAGTCAAAATATATAAAAAGGGCTTCATAATGTTGAAAGAAATTCTAACTTCTGACAATTATTGGCGAAGATACATCCATTTGAATTTGGAAACAGAAACTTAAAACGTCGATTTCGCGAAATGACTTCGAGACTACATATTTTCAGCTTTTGATGCAGAATCAAAATATATAAAAAGGGCTTCATAATGTTGAAAGAAATTCTAACTTCTGACAATTATTGGCGAAGATACATCCGTTTGAATTTGGAAACAGAAACTTAAAACGTCAATTTCTCGAAATGACTTCGAGACTACATATTTTCAGCTTTTGATGCAGAGTCGAAATATATAAAAAGGGCTTCATAATGTTGAAAGAAATTCTAACTTCTGACAATTATTGGCGAAGATACATCCGTTTGAATTTTGAAATAGAAACTTAAAACGTCAATTTCTCGAAATGACTTCGAGACTACATATTTTCAGCTTTTGATGCAGAGTCAATATATATAAAAAAGGCCCTACATAATGTTGAAAGAAATTCTAACTTTTGACAATTATTGGCGAAGATACAACCCGTTTGAATTTGTAAACAGAAACTTAAAACGTCAATTTCTCGAAATGACTTCGAAACTACATATTTTCAGCTTTTGATGCAGAATCAAAATATATAAAAAGGGCTTCATAATGTTGAAAGAAATTCTGACTTCTGACAATTATTGGCGAAGATACATCCATTTGAATTTGGAAACAGAAACTTAAAACGTCAATTTCTCGAAATGACTTCGAGACTACATATTTTCAGCTTTTGATGCAGAATCAAAATATATATAAATGGGTTCATAATGTTGAAAGAAATTCTAACTTCTGACAGTTATTGGCGAAGATACATCCGCTTGAATTTGGAAACAGAAACTTAAAACGTCAATTTCTCGAAATGACTTCGAGACTACATATTTTCAGCTTTTGAAGCAGAGTCAAAATATATAAAAAGGGCTTCATAATGTTGAAAGAAATTCTGACTTCTGACAATTATTGGCGAAGATACATCCATTTGAATTTGGAAACAGAAACTTAAAACGTCAATTTCTCGAAATGACTTCGAGACTACATATTTTCAGCTTTTGATGCAGGGTCAAAATATATAAAAAGGGCTTCATAATGTTGAAAGAAATTCTAACTTCTGACAATTATTGGCGAAGATACATCCGTTTGAATTTGGAAACAGAAACTTTAAACGTCAATTTCTCGAAATGACTTCGAGACTACATATTTTCAGCTTTTGAAGCAGAGTCAAAATATATAAAAAGGGCTTCATAATGTTGAAAGAAATTCTAACTGCTGACAATTATTGGCGGGATACATCCGGTTGAATTTGGAAACAGAAACTTAAAAAGTCAATTTCTCGAAATGACTTCGCGACTACATATTTTCAGCTTTTGATGCAGAGTCAAAATATATAAAAAGGGCTTCATAATGTTGAAAGAAATTCTAACTTCTGACAATTATTGGCGAAGATACATCCGTTTGAATTTGGGAAAAGAAACTTAAACCGCCAATATCTCGAAATGACTTCGAGACTACATATTTTCAGCTTTTGATGCAGAATCAAAATATATAAAAAGGGGTTCATAATGTTGAAAGAAATTCTAACTTCTGACAGTTATTGGCGAAGATAAATCCGCTTGAATTTGGAAACAGAAACTTAAAACGTCAATTTCTCGAAATGACTTCGAGACTACATATTTTCAGCTTTTGAAGCAGAGTCAAAATATATAAAAGGGCTTCATAATGTTGAAAGAAATTCTAACTTCTGACAATTATTGGCGAAGATACATCCGTTTGAATTTGGAAACAGAGACTTAAAACGTCGATTTCTCGAAATGACTTCGAGACTTATGCAGAATCAAAATATATAAAAAGGGCTTCATAATGTTGAAAGAAATTCTAACTTCTGACAATTATTGGCGAAGATACATCCGTTTGAATTTGGAAACCGAAACTTAAAACGTCAATTTCTCGAAATGACTTCGCGGCTACATATTTTCAGCTTTTGATGCAAAGTCAAAATATAAAAAAAGGGCTTCATAATGTTGAAAGAAATTCTAACTTCTGACAATTATTGGCGAAGATACATCCGTTTGAATTTTGAAACAGAAACTTAAAACGTCAATTTCTCGAAATGACTTCGCGACTACATATTTTCAGCTTTTGATGCAGAGTCAAAATATATAAAAAGGGGTTCATAATGTTGAAAGAAATTCTAACTTCTGACAATTATTGGCGAAGATACATCCGTTTGAATTTGGAAACAGAAACTTAAAACGTCAATTTCTCGAAATGACTTCGCGACTACATATTTTCAGCTTTTGAAGCAGAGTCAAAATATATAAAAAGGGCTTCATAATGTTGAAAGAAATTCTAACTTCTGACAATTATTGGCGAAGATACATCCGTTTGAATTTGGAAACCGAAACTTAAAACGTCAATTTCTCGAAATGACTTCGCGACTACATATTTTCAGCTTTTGATGCAGAGTCAAAATATATAAAAAGGGCTTCATAATGTTGAAAGAAATTCTAACTTCTGACAATTATTGGCGAAGATACATCCGTTTGAATTTGGAAACAGAAACTTAAAACGTCAATTTCTCGAAATGACTTCGCGACTACATATTTTCAGCTTTTGATGCAGAGTCAAAATATATAAAAAGGGGTTCATAATGTTGAAAGAAATTCTAACTTCTGACAGTTATTGGCGAAGATAAATCCGCTTGAATTTGGAAACAGAAACTTAAAACCTCCATTTCTCGAAATGACTTCGCGACTACGTATTTTCAGCTTTGAAGCAGAGTCAAAATATATAAAAAGGGCTTCATAATGTTGAAAGAAATTCTAACTTCTGACAATTATTGGCGAAGATACATCCGTTTGAATTTGGAAACAGAGACTTAAAACGTCGATTTCTCGAAATGACTTCGAGACTATGCAGAATCAAAATATATAAAAAGGGCTTCATAATGTTGAAAGAAATTCTAACTTCTGACAATTATTGGCGAAGATACATCCGGTTGAATTTGGAAACAGAAACTTAAAACGTCAATTTCTCGAAATGACTTCGAGACTACATATTTTCAGCTTTTGATGCAAAGTCAAAATATATAAAAAGGGCTTCATAATGTTGAAAGAAATTCTAACTTCTGACAATTATTGGCGAAGATACATCCGTTTGAATTTGGAAACAGAAACTTAAAACGTCAATTTCTCGAAATGACTTCGAGACTACATATTTTCAGCTTTTGAAGCAGAGTCAAAATATATAAAAAGGGCTTCATAATGTTGAAAGAAATTCTAACTTCTGACAATTATTGGCGAAGATACATCCGTTTGAATTTGGAAACAGAAACTTAAAACGTCAATTTCTCGAAATGACTTCGAGACTACATATTTTCAGCTTTTGATGCAGAGTCAAAATATATAAAAAGGGCGTCATAATGTTGAAAGAAATTCTAACTTCTGACATTTATTGGCGAAGATACATCCGTTTGAATTTGGAAACAGAAACTTAAAACGTCAATTTCTCGAAATGACTTCGAGACTACATATTTTCAGCTTTTGATGCAGAATCAAAATATATAAAAAGGGCTTCATAATGTTGAAAGAAATTCTGACTTCTGACAATTATTGGCGAAGATACATCCATTTGAATTTGGAAACAGAAACTTAAAACGTCAATTTCTCCAAATGACTTCGAGACTACATATCTTTCAGCTTTTGATGCAGAATCAAAAAATATAATTAGGGCTTCATAATGTCGAAAGAAATTCTAACTTCTGACAGTTATTGGCGAAGATACATCCGCTTGAATTTGGAAACAGAAACTTAAAACGTCAATTTCTCGAAATGACTTCGAAACTACTTATGTTCAGCTTTTGAAGCAGAGTCAAAATATATAAAAAGGGCTTCATAATGTTGAAAGAAATTCTGACTTCTGACAATTATTGGCGAAGATACATCCATTTGAATTTGGAAACAGAAACTTAAAACGTCAATTTCTCGAAATGACTTCGAGACTACATATTTTCAGCTTTTGATGCAGGGTCAAAATATATAAAAAGGGCTTCATAATGTTGAAAGAAATTCTAACTTCTGACAATTATTGGCGAAGATACATCCGTTTGAATTTGGAAACAGAAACTTAAAACGTCAATTTCTCGAAATGACTTCGCGACTACATATTTTCAGCTTTTGAAGCAGAGTCAAAATATATAAAAAGGGCTTCATAATGTTGAAAGAAATTCTAACTGCTGACAATTATTGGCGGAGATACATCCGGTTGAATTTGGAAACAGAAACTTAAAAAGTCAATTTCTCGAAATGACTTCGCGACTACATATTTTCAGCTTTTGATGCAGAGTCAAAATATATAAAAAGGGCTTCATAATGTTGAAAGAAATTCTAACTTCTGACAATTATTGGCGAAGATACATCCGTTTGAATTTGGGAAAAGAAACTTAAACCGCCAATATCTCGAAATGACTTCGAGACTACATATTTTCAGCTTTTGATGCAGAATCAAAATATATAAAAAGGGGTTCTTAATGTTGAAAGAAATTCTAACTTCTGACAGTTATTGGCGAAGATACATCCGCTTGAATTTGGAAACAGAAACTTAAAACGTCAATTTCTCGAAATGACTTCGAGACTACATATTTTCAGCTTTTGAAGCAGAGTCAAAATATATAAAAGGGCTTCATAATGTTGAAAGAAATTCTAACTTCTGACAATTATTGGCGAAGATACATCCGTTTGAATTTGGAAACAGAGACTTAAAACGTCGATTTCTCGAAATGACTTCGAGACTATGCAGAATCAAAATATATAAAAAGGGCTTCATAATGTTGAAAGAAATTCTAACTTCTGACAATTATTGGCGAAGATACATCCGTTTGAATTTGGAAACCGAAACTTAAAACGTCAATTTCTCGAAATGACTTCGCGACTACATATTTTCAGCTTTTGATGCAAAGTCAAAATATATAAAAAGGGCTTCATAATGTTGAAAGAAATTCTAACTTCTGACAATTATTGGCGAAGATACATCCGTTTGAATTTTGAAACAGAAACTTAAAACGTCAATTTCTCGAAATGACTTCGCGACTACATATTTTCAGCTTTTGATGCAGAGTCAAAATATATAAAAAGGGGTTCATAATGTTGAAAGAAATTCTAACTTCTGACAATTATTGGCGAAGATACATCCGTTTGAATTTGGAAACAGAAACTTAAAACGTCGATTTCTCGAAATGACTTCGAGACTACATATTTTCAGCTTTTGAAGCAGAGTCAAAATATATAAAAAGGGCTTCATAATGTTGAAAGAAATTCTAACTTCTGACAATTATTGGCGAAGATACATCCATTTGAATTTGGAAACAGAAACTTAAAACGTCGATTTCGCGAAATGACTTCGAGACTACATATTTTCAGCTTTTGATGCAGAATCAAAATATATAAAAAGGGCTTCATAATGTTGAAAGAAATTCTAACTTCTGACAATTATTGGCGAAGATACATCCGTTTGAATTTGGAAACAGAAACTTAAAACGTCAATTTCTCGAAATGACTTCGAGACTACATATTTTCAGCTTTTGATGCAGAGTCGAAATATATAAATAGGGCTTCATAATGTTGAAAGAAATTCTAACTTCTGACAATTATTGGCGAAGATACATCCGTTTGAATTTTGAAATAGAAACTTAAAACGTCAATTTCTCGAAATGACTTCGCGACTACATATTTTCAGCTTTTGATGCAGAGTCAAAATATATAAAAAGGGCTTCATAATGTTGAAAGAAATTCTAACTTCTGACAATTATTGGCGAAGATACATCCGTTTGAATTTGGAAACAGAAACTTAAAACGTCAATTTCTCGAAATGACTTCGAGACTACATATTTTCAGCTTTTGATGCAGAGTCAAAATATATAAAAAGGGCTTCATAATGTTGAAAGAAATTCTGACTTCTGACAATTATTGGCGAAGATACATCCATTTGAATTTGGAAACAGAGACTTAAAACGTCAATTTCGCGAAATGACTTCGAGACTACATATTTTCAGCTTTTGATGCAGAATCAAAATATATATAAATGGGTTCATAATGTTGAAAGAAATTCTAACTTCTGACAGTTATTGGCGAAGATACATCCGCTTGAATTTGGAAACAGAAACTTAAAACGTCAATTTCTCGAAATGACTTCGAGACTACATATTTTCAGCTTTTGAAGCAGAGTCAAAATATATAAAAAGGGCTTCATAATGTTGAAAGAAATTCTGACTTCTGACAATTATTGGCGAAGATACATCCATTTGAATTTGGAAACAGAAACTTAAAACGTCAATTTCTCGAAATGACTTCCAGACTACATATTTTCAGCTTTTGATGCAGGGTCAAAATATATAAAAAGGGCTTCATAATGTTGAAAGAAATTCTAACTTCTGACAATTATTGGCGAAGATACATCCGTTTGAATTTGGAAACAGAAACTTAAAACGTCAATTTCTCGAAATGACTTCGAGACTACATATTTTCAGCTTTTGAAGCAGAGTCAAAATATATAAAAAGGGCTTCATAATGTTGAAAGAAATTCTGACTTCTGACAATTATTGGCGAAGATACATCCATTTGAATTTGGAAACAGAAACTTAAAACGTCAATTTCTCGAAATGACTTCGAGACTACATATTTTCAGCTTTTGATGCAGGGTCAAAATATATAAAAAGGGCTTCATAATGTTGAAAGAAATTCTAACTTCTGACAATTATTGGCGAAGATTCATCCGTTTGAATTTGGAAACAGAAACTTAAAACGTCAATTTCTCGAAATGACTTCGAGACTACATATTTTCAGCTTTTGATGCAGAGTCAAAATATATAAAAAGGGCTTCATAATGTTGAAAGAAATTCTAACTGCTGACAATTATTGGCGGAGATACATCCGGTTGAATTTGGAAACAGAAACTTAAAAAGTCAATTTCTCGAAATGACTTCGCGACTACATATTTTCAGCTTTTGATGCAGAGTCAAAATATATAAAAAGGGCTTCATAATGTTGAAAGAAATTCTAACTTCTGACAATTATTGGCGAAGATACATCCGTTTGAATTTGGGAAAAGAAACTTAAACCGCCAATATCTCGAAATGACTTCGAGACTACATATTTTCAGCTTTTGATGCAGAATCAAAATATATAAAAAGGGGTTCTTAATGTTGAAAGAAATTCTAACTTCTGACAATTATTGGCGAAGATACATCCGCTTGAATTTGGAAACAGAAACTTAAAACGTCAATTTCTCGAAATGACTTCGAGACTACATATTTTCAGCTTTTGAAGCAGAGTCAAAATATATAAAAAGGGCTTCATAATGTTGAAAGAAATTCTAACTTCTGACAATTATTGGCGAAGATACATCCGTTTGAATTTGGAAACAGAGACTTAAAACGTCGATTTCTCGAAATGACTTCGAGACTATGCAGAATCAAAATATATAAAAAGGGCTTCATAATGTTGAAAGAAATTCTAACTTCTGACAATTATTGGCGAAGATACATCCGTTTGAATTTGGAAACAGAAACTTAAAACGTCAATTTCTCGAAATGACTTCGCGACTATATATTTTCAGCTTTTGATGCAGAGTCAAAATATATAAAAAGGGCTTCATAATGTTGAAAGAAATTCTGACTTCTGACAATTATTGGCGAAGATACATCCGTTTGAATTTTGAAACAGAAACTTAAAACGTCAATTTCTCGAAATGACTTCGCGACTACATATTTTCAGCTTTTGATGCAGAGTCAAAATATATAAAAAGGGGTTCATAATGTTGAAAGAAATTCTAACTTCTGACAATTATTGGCGAAGATACATCCGTTTGAATTTGGAAACAGAAACTTAAAACGTCGATTTCTCGAAATGACTTCGAGACTACATACTTTCAGCTTTTGAAGCAGAGTCAAAATATATAAAAAGGGCTTCATAATGTTGAAAGAAATTCTAACTTCTGACAATTATTGGCGAAGATACATCCATTTGAATTTGGAAACAGAAACTTAAAACGTCGATTTCGCGAAATGACTTCGAGACTACATATTTTCAGCTTTTGATGCAGAATCAAAATATATAAAAAGGGCTTCATAATGTTGAAAGAAATTCTAACTTCTGACAATTATTGGCGAAGATACATCCATTTGAATTTGGAAACAGAAACTTAAAACGTCAATTTCTCGAAATGACTTCGAGACTACATATTTTCAGCTTTTGATGCAGAGTCGAAATATATAAATAGGGCTTCATAATGTTGAAAGAAATTCTAACTTCTGACAATTATTGGCGAAGATACATCCGTTTGAATTTTGAAATAGAAACTTAAAACGTCAATTTCTCGAAATGACTTCGCGACTACATATTTTCAGCTTTTGAAGCAGAGTCAAAATATATAAAAAGGGCTTCATAATGTTGAAAGAAATTCTAACTGCTGACAATTATTGGCGGAGATACATCCGGTTGAATTTGGAAACAGAAACTTAAAAAGTCAATTTCTCGAAATGACTTCGCGACTACATATTTTCAGCTTTTGATGCAGAGTCAAAATATATAAAAAGGGCTTCATAATGTTGAAAGAAATTCTAACTTCTGACAATTATTGGCGAAGATACATCCGTTTGAATTTGGAAACAGAAACTTAAAACGTCAATTTCTCGAAATGACTTCGAAACTACATATTTTCAGCTTTTGAAGCAGAGTCAAAATATATAAAAAGGGCTTCATAATGTTGAAAGAAATTCTAACTGCTGACAATTATTGGCGGAGATACATCCGGTTGAATTTGGAAACAGAAACTTAAAAAGTCAATTTCTCGAAATGACTTCGCGACTACATATTTTCAGCTTTTGATGCAGAGTCAAAATATATAAAAAGGGCTTCATAATGTTGCAAGAAATTCTAACTTCTGACAATTATTGGCGAAGATACATCCGTTTGAATTTGGGAAAAGAAACTTAAACCGCCAATATCTCGAAATGACTTCGAGACTACATATTTTCAGCTTTTGATGCAGAATCAAAATATATAAAAAGGGGTTCATAATGTTGAAAGAAATTCTAACTTCTGACAGTTATTGGCGAAGATACATCCGCTTGAATTTGGAAACAGAAACTTAAAACGTCAATTTCTCGAAATGACTTCGAGACTACATATTTTCAGCTTTTGAAGCAGAGTCAAAATATATAAAAGGGCTTCATAATGTTGAAAGAAATTCTAACTTCTGACAATTATTGGCGAAGATACATCCGTTTGAATTTGGAAACAGAGACTTAAAACGTCGATTTCTCGAAATGACTTCGAGACTATGCAGAATCAAAATATATAAAAAGGGCTTCATAATGTTGAAAGAAATTCTAACTTCTGACAATTATTGGCGAAGATACATCCGTTTGAATTTGGAAACCGAAACTTAAAACGTCAATTTCTCGAAATGACTTCGCGACTACATATTTTCAGCTTTTGATGCAAAGTCAAAATATATAAAAAGGGCTTCATAATGTTGAAAGAAATTCTAACTTCTGACAATTATTGGCGAAGATACATCCGTTTGAATTTGGAAACAGAAACTTAAATCGTCAATTTCTCGAAATGACTTCGCGACTACATATTTTCAGCTTTTGATGCAGAGTCAAAATATATAGAAAAGGGCTTCATAATGTTGAAAGAAATTCTAACTTCTGACAATTATTGGCGAAGATACATCCGTTTGAATTTGGAAACGGAGACTTAACACGTCAATTTCTCGAGATGACTTCGAGACTACATATTTTCAGCTTTTGATGCAGAGTCAAAATATATAAAATGGCTTCATAATGTTGAAAGAAATTCTAACTTCTGACAATTATTGGCGAAGATACATCCATTTGAATTTGGAAACAGAAACTTAAAACGTCAATTTCTCGAAAGGACTTCGAGACTACATATTTTCAGCTTTTGATGCAGAGTCGAAATATATAAAAAGGGCTTTATAATGTTGAAAGAAATTCTAACTTCTGACAATTATTGGCGAAGATACATCCGTTTGAATTTTGAAATAGAAACTTAAAACGTCAATTTCTCGAAATGACTTCGAGACTACATATTTTCAGCTTTTGATGCAGAATCAAAATATATAAAAAGGGCTTCATAAAGTTGAAAGAAATTCTAACTTCTGACAATTATTGGCGAAGATACATCCGTTTGAATTTGGAAACAGAAACTTAAAACGTCAATTTCTCGAAATGACTTCGAGACTACATATTTTCAGCTTTTGATGCAGAGTCGAAATATATAAAAGGGCTTCATAATGTTGAAAGAAATTCTAACTTCTGACAATTATTGGCGAAGATACATCCGTTTGAATTTTGAAATAGAAACTTGAAACGTCAATTTCCTCGAATAACTTCGCGACTACATATTTTCAGCTTTTGATGCAGAGTCCAACTATATAAAAAGGGTTTCATAATGTTCGAAAGAAATTCTAACTTCTGACAATTATGGGCGAAGATACATCCCGTTTGAATTTGGAAACAGAAACTTAAAACGTCAATTTCTCGAAATGACTTCAAGACTACATATTTTCAGCTTTTGATGCAGAATCAAAATATATAAAAAGGGCTTCATAATGTTGAAAGAAATTCTGACTTCTGACAATTATTGGCGAAGTACATCCATTTGAATTTGGAAACAGAAACTTAAAACGTCAATTTCTCGAAGTGACTTCGAGACTACATATTTTCAGCTTTTGATGCAGAATCAAAATACATATAAATGGGTTCATAATGTTGAAAGAAATTCTAACTTCTGACAGTTATTGGCGAAGATACATCCGCTTGAATTTGGAAACAGAAACTTAAAACGTCAATTTCTCGAAATGACTTCGAGACTACATATTTTCAGCTTTTGAAGCAGAATCAAAATATATAAAAAGGGCTTCATAATGTTGAAAGAAATTCTGACTTCTGACAATTATTGGCGAAGATACATCCATTTGAATTTGGAAACAGAAACTTAAAACGTCAATTTCTCGAAATGACTTCGAGACTACATATTTTCAGCTTTTGATGCAGGGTCAAAATATATAAAAAGGGCTTCATAATGTTGAAAGAAATTCTAACTTCTGACAATTATTGGCGAAGATACATCCGTTTGAATTTGGAAACAGAAACTTAAAACGTCAATTTCTCGAAATGACTTCGAGACTACATATTTTCAGCTTTTGAAGCAGAGTCAAAATATATAAAAAGGGCTTCATAATGTTGAAAGAAATTCTAACTGCTGACAATTATTGGCGAAGATACATCCGGTTGAATTTGGAAACAGAAACTTAAAAAGTCAATTTCTCGAAATGACTTCGAGACTACATATTTTCAGCTTTTGATGCAGAGTCAAAATATATAAAAAGGGCTTCATAATGTTGAAAGAAATTCTAACTTCTGACAATTATTGGCGAAGATACATCCGTTTGAATTTGGGAAAAGAAACTTAAACCGCCAATATCTCGAAATGACTTCGAGACTACATATTTTCAGCTTTTGATGCAGAGTCAAAATATATAAAAAGGGCTTCATAATGTTGAAAGAAATTCTAACTTCTGACAATTATTGGCGAAGATACATCCGCTTGAATTTGGAAACAGAAACTTAAAACGTCAATTTCTCGAAATGACTTCGAGACTACATATTTTCAGCTTTTGAAGCAGAGTCAAAATATATAAAAAGGGCTTCATAATGTTGAAAGAAATTCTAACTTCTGACAATTATTGGCGAAGATACATCCGTTTGAATTTGGAAACAGAGACTTAAAACGTCGATTTCTCGAAATGACTTCGAGACTATGCAGAATCAAAATATATAAAAAGGGCTTCATAATGTTGAAAGAAATTCTAACTTCTGACAATTATTGGCGAAGATACATCCGTTTGAATTTGGAAACCGAAACTTAAAACGTCAATTTCTCGAAATGACTTCGCGACTACATATTTGCAGCTTTTGATGCAAAGTCAAAATATATAAAAAGGGCTTCATAATGTTGAAAGAAATTCTAACTTCTGACAATTATTGGCGAAGATACATCCGTTTGAATTTGGAAACAGAAACTTAAAACGTCAATTTCTCGAAATGACTTCGCGACTACATATTTTCAGCTTTTGATGCAGAGTCAAAATATATAAAAAGGGCTTCATAATGTTGAAAGAAATTCTAACTTCTGACAATTATTGGCGAAGATACTTCCATTTGAATTTGGAAACAGAAACTTAAAACGTCAATTTCTCGAAATGACTTCGAGACTACATATTTTCAGCTTTTGATGCAGAATCAAAATATATAAAAAGGGCTTCATAAAGTTGAAAGAAATTCTAACTTCTGACAATTATTGGCGAAGATACATCCGTTTGAATTTGGAAACCGAAACTTAAAACGTCAATTTCTCGAAATGACTTCGAGACTACATATTTTCAGCTTTTGATGCAGAGTCAAAATATATAAAAAGGGCTTCATAATGTTGAAAGAAATGCTAACTTCTGACAATTATTGGCGAAGATACATCCGTTTGAATTTGGAAACAGAAACTTAAAACGTAAATTTCTCGAAATGACTTCGCGACTACATATTTTCAGCTTTTGATGCAGAGTCAAAATATATAAAAAGGGCTTCATAATGTTGAAAGAAATTCTGACTTCTGACAATTATTGGCGAAGATACATCCGTTTGAATTTGGGAAAATAAACTTAAAACGCCAATATCTCGAAATGACTTCGAGACTACATATTTTCAGCTTTTGATGCAGAATCAAAATATAAAGGGCTTCTAATTAAGAAATTCTAACTGCTGACAATTATTGGCGAAGATACATCCGTTTGAATTTGGAAACCGAAACTTAAAACGTCAATTTCTCGAAATGACTTCGCGACTACATATTTTCAGCTTTTGATGCATAGTCAAAATATATAAAAAGGGCTTCATAAAGTTGAAAGAAATTCTAACTTCTGACAATTATTTGCGAAGATACATCCGTTTGAATTTGGAAACCGAAACTTAAAACGTCAATTTCTCGAAATGACTTCGCGACTACATATTTTCAGCTTTTGATGCAGAATCAAAATATATAAAAAGGGCTTCATAATGTTGAAAGAAATTCTAACTTCTGACAATTATTGGCGAAGATACATCCGTTTGAATCTTGAAATAGAAACTTAAAACGTCAACTTCTCGAAATGACTTCGAGACTACATATTTTCAGCTTTTGATGCAGAATCAAAATACATAAAAAGGGCTTCATAATGTTGAAAGAAATTCTGACTTCTGACAATTATTGGCGAAGAAACATCCGTTTGAATTTGGGAAAATAAACTTAAAACGCCAATATTTCGAAATGACTTCGAGACTACATATTTTCAGCTTTTGATGCAGAATCAAAATATATTCTAAAATTCTAACTGCTGACAATTATTGGCGAAGATACATCCGTTTGAATTTGGAAACCGAAACTTAAAACGTCAATTTCTCGAAATGACTTCGCGACTACATATTTTCAGCTTTTGATGCAGAGTCAAAATATATAAAAAGGGCTTCATAATGTTGAAAGAAATTCTGACTTCTGACAATTATTGGCGAAGATACATCCGTTTGAATTTGGAAACAGAAACTTAGAACGTCAATTTCTCGAAATGACTTCGAGACTACATATTTTCAGCTTTTGAAGCAGAGTCAAAATATATAAAAAGGGCTTCATAATGTTGAAAGAAATTCTAACTTCTGACAATTATTGGCGAAGATATATCCGTTTGAATTTGGAAACAGAGACTTAAAAAGTCGATTTCTCGAAATGACTTCGCGACTACATATTTTCAGCTTTTGATGCAGAGTCAAAATATATAAAATGGGCTTCATAATATTGAAAGAAATTCTGACTTCTGACAATTATTGGCGAAGATACATCCGTTTGAATTTGGGAAAAGAAACTTAAACCGCCAATATCTCGAAATGACTTCGAGACTACATATTTTCAGCTTTTGAAGCAGAGTCGAAATATATAAAAAGGGCTTCATAATGTTGAAAGAAATACTGACTTCCGCCAATTATTGGCGAAGATACATCCGTTTGAATTTGGAAACAGAAACTTAAAACGTCAATTTCTCGAAATGACTTCGAGACTACATATTTTCAGCTTTTGATGCAGAGTCAAAATATATAAAAAGGGCTTCATAAAGTTGAAAGAAATTCTAACTTCTGACAATTATTGGCGAAGATACATCCGTTTGAATTTGGGAACAGAAACTTAAAACGTCAATTTCTCGAAATGACTTCGCGACTACATATTTTCAGCTTTTGATGCAGAGTCAAAATATATAAAAAGGGCTTCATAATGTTGAAAGAAATGCTAACTTCTGACAATTATTGGCGAAGATACATCCGTTTGAATTTGGAAACAGAAACTTAAAACGTAAATTTCTCGAAATGACTTCGCGACTACATATTTTCAGCTTTTGATGCAGAGTCAAAATATATAAAAAGGGCTTCATAATGTTGAAAGAAATTCTGACTTCTGACAATTATTGGCGAAGATACATCCGTTTGAATTTGGGAAAATAAACTTAAAACGCCAATATCTCGAAATGACTTCGAGACTACATATTTTCAGCTTTTGATGCAGAATCAAAATATATTCTAAAATTCTAACTGCTGACAATTATTGGCGAAGATACATCCGTTTGAATTTGGAAACCGAAACTTAAAACGTCAATTTCTCGAAATGACTTCGCGACTACATATTTTCAGCTTTTGATGCATAGTCAAAATATATAAAAAGGGCTTCATAATGTTGAAAGAAATTCTACCTTCTGACAATTATTGGCGAAGATACATCCGTTTGAATTTGGAAACCGAAACTTAAAACGTCAATTTCTCGAAATGACTTCGCGACTACATATTTTCAGCTTTTGATGCAGAGTCAAAATATATAAAAAGGGCTTCATAATGTTGAAAGAAATTCTAACTTCTGACAATTATTGGCGAAGATACATCCGTTTGAATTTTGAAATAGAAACTTAAAACGTCAATTTCTCGAAATGACTTCGAGACTACATATTTTCAGCTTTTGATGCAGAATCAAAATATATAAAAAGGGCTTCATAATGTTGAAAGAAATTCTAACTTCTGACAATTATTGGCGAAGATACATCCGTTTGAATTTGGAAACCGAAACTTAAAACGTCAATTTCTCGAAATGACTTCGCGACTACATATTTTCAGCTTTTGATGCAGAGTCAAAATATATAAAAAGGGCTTCATAATGTTGAAAGAAATTCTAACTTCTGACAATTATTGGCGAAGATACATCCGTTTGAATTTGGAAACAGAAACTTAAAACGGAAATTTCTCGAAATGACTTCGAGACTACATATTTTCAGCTTTTGATGCAGAGTCAAAATATATAAAAAGGGCTTCATAATGTTGAAAGAAATTCTGACTTCTGACAATTATTGGCGAAGATACATCCGTTTGAATTTGGGAAAATAAACTTAAAACGCCAATATCTCGAAATGAATTCGAGACTACATATTTTCAGCTTTTGATGCAGAATCAAAATATATTCTAAAATTTTAACTGCTGACAATTATTGGCGAAGATACATCCGTTTGAATTTGGAAACCGAAACTTAAAACGTCAATTTCTCGAAATGACTTCGCGACTATATATTTTCAGCTTTTGATGCAGAGTCAAAATATATAAAAAGGGCTTCATAATGTTGAAAGAAATTCTGACTTCTGCCAATTATTGGCGAAGATACATCCGTTTGAATTTGGAAACAGAAACTTAAAACGTCAATTTCTCGAAATGAAGCAGAGTCAAAATATATAAAAAGGGCTTCATAATGTTGAAAGAAATTCTAACTTCTGACAATTATTGGCGAAGATACATCCGTTTGAATTTGGGAAAAGAAACTTAAACCGCCAATATCTCGAAATGACTTCGAGACTACATATTTTCAACTTTTCATGCAGAGTCAAAATATATGAAAAGGGCTTCATAATGTTGAAAGAAATTCTAATTTCTGACAATTATTAGCGAATATACATCCGTTTGAATTTGGAAACAGAAATTTAAAACGTCAATTTCTCGAAATGACTTCGCGACTACATATTTTCAGCTTTTGATGCAGAGTCAAAATATATAAAAAGGGCTTCATAAAGTTGAAAGAAATTCTGACTTCTGACAATTATTGGCGAAGATACATCCGTTTGAATTTGGGAAAATAAACTTTAAACGCCAATATCGCCAAATGACTTCGAGACTACATATTTTCAGCTTTTGATGCAGAGTCAAAATATATAAAAATGGCTTCATAATGTTGAAAGAAATTCTAACTTCTGACAATTATTGACGAAGATACATCCGTTAGAATTTGGAAACAGAAACTTAAAACGTCAATTTCGCGAAATGACTTCGAGACTACATATTTTCAGCTTTTGATGCAGAATCAAAATATATAAAAAGGGCTTCATAATGTTGAAAGAAATTCTAACTTCTGACAATTATTGGCGAAGATACATCCATTTGAATTTGGAAACAGAAACTTAAAACGTCAATTTCTCGAAATGACTTCGAGGCTACATATTTTCAGCTTTTGATGCAGAATCAAAATATATAAAAAGGGCTTCATAATGTTGAAAGAAATTCTAACTTCTGACAATTATTGGCGAAGATACATCCGTTTGAATTTGGAAACAGAAACTTAAAACGTCAATTTCTCGAAATGACTTCGAGACTACATATTTTCAGCTTTTGATGCATAGTCAAAATATATAAAAAGGGCTTCATAATGTTGAAAGAAATTCTAATTTCTGACAATTATTGGCGAAGATACATCCGTTTGAATTTGGAAACAGAAACTTAAAACGTCAATTTCTCGAAATGACTTCGAGACTACATATTTTCAGCTTTTGATGCAGAGTCAAAATATATAAAAAGGGCTTCATAATGTTGAAAGAAATTCTAACTTCTGACAATTATTGGCGAAGATACATCCGTTTGAATTTGGAAACAGAAACTTAAAACGTCAATTTCGCGAAATGACTTCGAGACTACATATTTTCAGCTTTTGATGCAGAATCAAAATATATAAAAAGGGCTTCATAATGTTGAAAGAAATTCTAACTTCTGACAATTATTGGCGAAGATACATCCGTTTGAATTTGGAAACAGAAACTTAAAACGTCAATTTCTCGAAATGACTTCGCGACTACATATTTTCAGCTTTTGATGCAGAGTCAAAATATATAAAAAGGGCTTCATAATGTTGAAAGAAATTCTGACTTCTTACAATTATTGGCGAAGATACATCCGTTTGAATTTGGGAAAATAAACTTAAAACGCCAATATCTCGAAATGAATTCGAGACTACATATTTTCAGCTTTTGATGCAGAATCAAAATATATTCTAAAATTTTAACTGCTGACAATTATTGGCGAAGATACATCCGTTTGAATTTGGAAACCGAAACTTAAAACGTCAATTTCTCGAAATGACTTCGCGACTACATATTTTCAGCTTTTGATGCAAAGTCAAAATATATAAAAAGGGCTTCATAATGTTGAAAGAAATTCTAACTTCTGACAATTATTGGCGAGGATACATCCGTTTGAATTTGGAAACAGAAACTTAAAACGTCAATTTCTCGAAATGACTTCGCGACTACATATTTTCAGCTTTTGATGCAGAGTCAAAATATATAAAAAGGGCTTCATAATGTTGAAAGAAATTCTAACTTCTGACAATTATTGGCGAAGATACATCCATTTGAATTTGGAAACAGAAACTTAAAACGTCAATTTCTCGAAATGACTTCGAGACTACATATTTTCAGCTTTTGATGCAGAATCAAAATATATAAAAAGGGCTTCATAAAGTTGAAAGAAATTCTAACTTCTGACAATTATTGGCGAAGATACATCCGTTTGAATTTGGGAAAATAAACTTTAAACGCCAATTTCGCAAAATGACTTCGAGACTACATATTTTCAGCTTTTGATGCAGAATCAAAATATATAAAAAGGGCTTCATAATGTTGAAAGAAATTCTAACTTCTGACAATTATTGGCGAAGATACATCCATTTGAATTTGGAAACAGAAACTTAAAACGTCAATTTCTCGAAATGACTTCGAGACTACATATTTTCAGCTTTTGATGCAGAGTCAAAATATATAAAAAGGGCTTCATAATGTTGAAAGAAATTCTAACTTCTGACAATTATTGGCGAAGATACATCCATTTGAATTTGGAAACAGAAACTTAAAACGTCAATTTCTCGAAATGACTTTGAGACTACATATTTTCAGCTTTTGATGCAGGGTCAAAATATATAAAAAGGGCTTCATAATGTTGAAAGAAATTCTAATTTCTGACAATTATTGGCGAATATACATCCGTTTGAATTTGGAAACAGAAACTTAAAACGTCAATTTCTCGAAATGACTTCGCGACTACATATTTTCAGCTTTTGATGCAGAGTCAAAATATATAAAAAGGGCTTCATAAAGTTGAAAGAAATTCTGACTTCTGACAATTATTGGCGAAGATACATCCGTTTGAATTTGGGAAAATAAACTTTAAACGCCAATATCTCGAAATGACTTCGAGACTACATATTTTCAGCTTTTGATGCAGAGTCAAAATATATAAAAATGGCTTCATAATGTTGAAAGAAATTCTGACTTCTGACAATTATTGGCGAAGATACATCCGTTTGAATTTGAAACAGAAACTTAAAACGTCAATTTCTCGAAATTACTTCGAGACTACATATTTTCAGCTTTTGATGCAGAGTCAAAATATATGAAAAGGGCTTCATAATGTTGAAAGAAATTATAACTTCTGACAATTATTGGCGAATATACATCCGTTTGAATTTGGAAACAGAAACTTAAAACGTCAATTTCTCGAAATGACTTCGAGACTACATATTTTCAGCTTTTGATGCAGAATCAAAATATATAAAAAGGGCTTCATAATGTTGAAAGAAATTCTAACTTCTGACAATTATTGGCGAAGATACATCCATTTGAATTTGGAAACAGAAACTTAAAACGTCAATTTCTCGAAATGACTTCGAGACTACATATTTTCAGCTTTTGATGCAGAGTCAGAATATATAAAAAGGCTTCATAATGTTGAAAGAAATTCTAACTTCTGACAATTATTGGCGAAGATACATCCGTTTGAATTTGGAAACAGAAACTTAAAACGTCAATTTCTCGAAATGACTTCGAGACTACATATTTTCAGCTTTTGATGCTGAATCAAAATATATAAAAAGGGCTTCATAATGTTGAAAGAAATTCTAACTTCTGACAATTATTGGCGAAGATACATCTGTTTGAATTTGGAAACAGAAACTTAAAACGTCAATTTCTCGAAATGACTTCGAGACTACATATTTTCAGCTTTTGAAGCAGAGTCAAAATATATAAAAAGGGCTTCATAATGTTGAAAGAAATTCTAACTGCTGACAATTATTGGCGAAGATACATCCGTTTGAATTTGGAAACAGAAACTTAAAACGTCAATTTCGCGAAATGACTTCGAGACTACATATTTTCAGCTTTTGATGCAGAATCAAAATATATAAAAAGGGCTTCATAATGTTGAAAGAAATTCTAACTTCTGACAATTATTGGCGAAGATACATCTGTTTGAATTTGGAAACAGAAACTTAAAACGTCAATTTCTCGAAATGACTTCGAGACTACATATTTTCAGCTTTTGAAGCAGAGTCAAAATATATAAAAAGGGCTTCATAGTGTTGAAAGAAATTCTAACTTCTGACAATTATTTACGAAGATACATCCGTTTGAATTTGGAAACCGAAACTTAAAACGTCAATTTCTCGAAATGACTTCGCGACTACATATTTTCAGCTTTTGATGCAAAGTCAAAATATATAAAAAGGGCTTCATAATGTTGAAAGAAATTCTAACTTCTGACAATTATTGGCGAAGATACATCCGTTTGAATTTGGAAACAGAAACTTAAAACGTCAATTTCTCGAAATGACTTCGAGACTACATATTTTCAGCTTTTGATGCAGAGTCAAAATATATAAAAAGGGCTTCATAATGTTGAAAGAAATTCTAACTTCTGACAATTATTGGCGAAGATACATCCATTTGAATTTGGAAACAGAAACTTAAAACGTCAATTTCTCGAAATGACTTCGAGACTACATATTTTCAGCTTTTGATGCAGGGTCAAAATATATAAAAAGGGCTTCATAATGTTGAAAGAAATTCTAATTTCTGACAATTATTAGCGAATATACATCCGTTTGAATTTGGAAACAGAAATTTAAAACGTCAATTTCTCGAAATGACTTCGCGACTACATATTTTCAGCTTTTGATGCAGAGTCAAAATATATAAAAAGGGCTTCATAAAGTTGAAAGAAATTCTGACTTCTGACAATTATTGGCGAAGATACATCCGTTTGAATTTGGGAAAATAAACTTTAAACGCCAATTTCGCAAAATGACTTCGAGACTACATATTTTCAGCTTTTGATGCAGAATCAAAATATATAAAAAGGGCTTCATAATGTTGAAAGAAATTCTAACTTCTGACAATTATTGGCGAAGATACATCCATTTGAATTTGGGAAAATAAACTTTAAACGCCAATTTCGCAAAATGACTTCGAGACTACATATTTTCAGCTTTTGATGCAGAATCAAAATATATAAAAAGGGCTTCATAATGTTGAAAGAAATTCTAACTTCTGACAATTATTGGCGAAGATACATCCGTTTGAATTTGGGAAAATAAACTTTAAACGCCAATTTCGCAAAATGACTTCGAGACTACATATTTTCAGCTTTTGATGCAGAGTCAAAATATATAAAAAGGGCTTCATAAAGTTGAAAGAAATTCTAACTTCTGACAATTATTGGCGAAGATACATCCGTTTGAATTTGGAAACCGAAACTTAAAACGTCAATTTCTCGAAATGACTTCGCGACTACATATTTTCAGCTTTTGATGCAGAGTCAAAATATATAAAAATGGCTTCATAATGTTGAAAGAAATTCTAACTTCTGACAATTATTGGCGAAGATACATCCGTTTGAATTTGGGAAAATAAACTTTAAACGCCAATTTCGCAAAATGACTTCGAGACTACATATTTTCAGCTTTTGATGCAGAATCAAAATATATAAAAAGGGCTTCATAATGTTGAAAGAAATTCTAACTTCTGACAATTATTGGCGAAGATACATCCATTTGAATTTGGAAACAGAAACTTAAAACGTCAATTTCTCGAAATGACTTCGAGACTACATATTTTCAGCTTTTGATGCAGAGTCAAAATATATAAAAAGGGCTTCATAATGTTGAAAGAAATTCTAACTTCTGACAATTATTGGCGAAGATACATCCATTTGAATTTGGAAACAGAAACTTAAAACGTCAATTTCTCGAAATGACTTCGAGACTACATATTTTCAGCTTTTGATGCAGGGTCAAAATATATAAAAAGGGCTTCATAATGTTGAAAGAAATTCTAATTTCTGACAATTATTGGCGAATATACATCCGTTTGAATTTGGAAACAGAAACTTAAAACGTCAATTTCTCGAAATGACTTCGCGACTACATATTTTCAGCTTTTGATGCAGAGTCAAAATATATAAAAAGGGCTTCATAAAGTTGAAAGAAATTCTGACTTCTGACAATTATTGGCGAAGATACATCCGTTTGAATTTGGGAAAATAAACTTTAAACGCCAATATCTCGAAATGACTTCGAGACTACATATTTTCAGCTTTTGATGCAGAGTCAAAATATATAAAAAGGGCTTCATAATGTTGAAAGAAATTCTAACTTCTGACAATTATTGGCGAAGATACATCCGTTTGAATTTGGAAACAGAAACTTAAAACGTCAATTTCTCGAAATGACTTCGAGACTACATATTTTCAGCTTTTGATGCAGGTCAAAATATATAAAAGGGCTTCTAATGTTGAAGAATTCTAACTTCTGACAATTATTGGCGAAATACATCCTTTGAATTTGGAAACAGAAACTTAAAACGTCAATTTTCGAAATGACTTCGGACTACATATTTTCAGTTTTGATGCAGGTCAAAATATATAAAAGGGCTTCATAAAGTTGAAAGAAATTCTGACTTCTGACAATTATTGGCGAAGATACATCCGTTTGAATTTGGGAAAAAAACTTTAAACGCCAATTCTCGAAATGACTTCGAGACTACATATTTTCAGCTTTTGATGCAGAGTCAAAATATATAAAAATGGCTTCATAATGTTGAAAGAAATTCTAACTTCTGACAATTATTGGCGAAGATACATCCGTTTGAATTTGGAAACAGAAACTTAAAACGTCAATTTCGCGAAATTACTTCGAGACTACATATTTTCAGCTTTTGATGCAGAATCAAAATATATAAAAAGGGCTTCATAATGTTGAAAGAAATTCTAACTTCTGACAATTATTGGCGAAGATACATCCGTTTGAATTTGGAAACAGAAACTTAAAACGTCAATTTCGCGAAATGACTTCGAGACTACATATTTTCAGCTTTTGATGCAGAATCAAAATATATAAAAAGGGCTTCATAATGTTGAAAGAAATTCTAACTTCTGACAATTATTGGCGAAGATACATCCATTTGAATTTGGAAACAGAAACTTAAAACGTCAATTTCTCGAAATGACTTCGAGACTACATATTTTCAGCTTTTGATGCAGAGTCAGAATATATAAAAAGGCTTCATAATGTTGAAAGAAATTCTAACTTCTGACAATTATTGGCGAAGATACATCCTTTTGAATTTGGAAACAGAAACTTAAAACGTCAATTTCTCGAAATGACTTCGAGACTACATATTTTCAGCTTTTGATGCAGAGTCAAAATATATAAAAAGGGCTTCATAATGTTGAAAGAAATTCTAACTTCTGACAATTATTGGCGAAGATACATCTGTTTGAATTTGGAAACAGAAACTTAAAACGTCAATTTCTCGAAATGACTTCGAGACTACATATTTTCAGCTTTTGATGCAGAGTCAAAATATATAAAAAGGGCTTCATAGTGTTGAAAGAAATTCTAACTGCTGACAATTATTGGCGAAGATACATCCGTTTGAATTTGGAAACAGAAACTTAAAACGTCAATTTCGCGAAATGACTTCGAGACTACATATTTTCAGCTTTTGATGCAGAATCAAAATATATAAAAAGGGCTTCATAATGTTGAAAGAAATTCTAACTTCTGACAATTATTGGCGAAGATACATCCGTTTGAATTTGGAAACAGAAACTTAAAACGTCAATTTCGCGAAATGACTTCGAGACTACATATTTTCAGCTTTTGATGCAGAATCAAAATATATAAAAAGGGCTTCATAATGTTGAAAGAAATTCTAACTTCTGACAATTATTGGCGAAGATACATCCATTTGAATTTGGAAACAGAAACTTAAAACGTCAATTTCTCGAAATGACTTCGCGACTACATATTTTCAGCTTTTGATGCAGAGTCAAAAATATATAAAAAGGCTTCATAATGTGAAAGAAATTCTAACTCTGACAATTATTGGCGAAGATACATCCTTTTGAATTTGGAAACAGAAACTTAAAACGTCAATTTCTCGAAATGATTTCGAGACTACATATTTTCAGCTTTTGATGCAGGGTCAAAATATATAAAAAGGGCTTCATAATGTTGAAAGAAATTCTAACTTCTGACAATTATTGGCGAAGATACATCTGTTTGAATTTGGAAACCGAAACTTAAAACGTCAATTTCTCGAAATGACGTCGCGACTACATATTTTCAGCTTTTGAAGCAGAGTCAAAATATATAAAAAGGGCTTCATAGTGTTGAAAGAAATTCTAACTGCTGACAATTATTGGCGAAGATACATCCGTTTGAATTTGGAAACCGAAACTTAAAACGTCAATTTCTCGAAATGACTTCGCGACTACATATTTTCAGCTTTTGATGCAGCGTCAAAATATATAAAAAGGGCTTCATAATGTTGAAAGAAATTCTGACTTCTGACAATTATTGGCGAAGATACATCCGTTTGAACTTGGAAAAATAAACTTAAAACGCCAATATCTCGAAATGACTTCGAGACTACATATTTTCAGCTTTTGATGCAGAATCAAAATATATAAAAAGGGCTTCATAATGTTGCAAGAAATTCTAACTTCTGACAATTATTGGCGAAGATACATCCGTTTGAATTTGGAAGCAGAAACTTAAAACGTCAATTTCTCGAAATGACTTCGAGACTACATATTTTCAGCTTTGATGCAGAATCAAAATATATAAAAAGGGCTTCATAATGTTGAAAGAAATTCTAACTTCTGACAATTATTGGCGAAGATACATCCATTTGAATTTGGAAACAGAAACTTAAAACGTCGATTTCTCGAAATGACTTCGAGACTTCATATTTTCAGCTTTTGATGCAGAGTCAAAATATATAAAAAGGGCTTCATAATGTTGAAAGAAATTCTAACTTCTGACAATTATTGGCGAAGATACATCCGTTTGAATTTGGAAACAGAAACTTAAAACGTCAATTTCTCGAAATGACTTCGAGGCTACATATTTTCAGCTTTTGATGCAGAGTCAAAATATATAAAAAGGGCTTCATAATGTTGAAAGAAATTCTGACTTCTGACAATTATTGGCGAGATACATCCGTTTGAATTTTGGAAATAGAAACTTAAAACGTCAATTTCTCGAAATGACTTCGAGACTACATATTTTCAGCTTTTGATGCAGAGTCAAAATATATAAAAAGGGCTTCATAATGTTGAAAGAAATTCTAACTTCTGACAATTATTGGCGAAGATACATCCGTTTGAATTTGGAAACAGAAACTTAAAACGTCAATTTCTCGAAATGACTTCCAGACTACATATTTTCAGCTTTTGATGCAGAGTCAAAATATATAAAAAGGGCTTCATAATGTTGAAAGAAATTCTAACTTCTGACAATTATTGGCGAAGATACATCCGTTTGAATTTTGGAAAATAAACTTAAAACGCCAATATCTCGAAATGACTTCGAGACTACATATTTTCAGCTTTTGATGCAGAGTCAAAATATATAAAAAGGGGTTCATAATGTTGCAAGAAATTCTAACTTCTGACAATTATTGGCGAAGATACATCCGTTTGAATTTGGAAACAGAAACTTAAAACGTCAATTTCTCGAACTGACTTCGAGACTACATATTTTCAGCTTTTGAAGCAGAGTCAAAATATATAAAAAGGGCTTCATAATGTTGAAAGAAATTCTAACTTCTGACAATTATTGGCGAATATACATCCGTTTGAATTTGGAAACAGAAACTTAAAACGTCAATTTCTCGAAATGACTTCGAGACTACATATTTTCAGCTTTTGACGCAGAATCAAAATATATAAAAAGGGCTTCATAATGTTGAAAGAAATTCTAACTTCTGACAATTATTGGCGAAGATACATCCGTTTGAATTTGGAAACAGAAACTTAAAACGTCAATTTCTCGAAATGACTTCGAGACTACATATTTTCAGCTTTTGATGCACAGTCAAAATATATAATAAGGGCTTCATAATGTTGAAAGAAATTCTAACTTCTGACAATTATTGGCGAAGATACATCCGTTTGAATTTGGAAACAGAAACTTAAAACGTCAATTTCTCGAAATGACTTCGAGACTACATATTTTCAGCTTTTGATGCAGAATCAAAATATATAAAAAGGGCTTCATAATGTTGAAAGAAATCCTAACTTCTGACAATTATTGGCGAAGATACATCCATTTGAATTTGGAAACAGAAACTTAAAACGTCAATTTCTCGAAATGACTTCGAGACTACATATTTTCAGCTTTTGATGCAGAGTCGAAATATATAAAAAGGGCTTCATAATGTTGAAAGAAATTCTAACTTCTGACAATTATTGGCGAAGATACATCCGTTTGAATTTTGAAATAGAAACTTAAAACGTCAATTTCTCGAAATGACTTCGAGACTACATATTTTCAGCTTTTGATGCAGAATCAAAATATATAAAAAGGGCTTCATAATGTTGAAAGAAATTCTAACTTCTGACAATTATTGGCGAAGATACATCTGTTTGAATTTGGAAACAGAAACTTAAAACGTCAATTTCTCGAAATGACTTCGAGACTACATATTTTCAGCTTTTGATGCAGAGTCAAAATATATAAAAAGGGCTTCATAATGTTGAAAGAAATTCTGACTTCTGACAATTATTGGCGAAGATACATCCGTTTGAATTTGGAAACCGAAACTTAAAACGTCAATTTCTCGAAATGACTTCGCGACTACATATTTTCAGCTTTTGATGCAGAGTCAAAATATATAAAAAGGGCTTCATAATGTTGAAAGAAATTCTAACTTCTGACAATTATTGGCGAAGATACATCCGTTTGAATTTGGAAAAATAAACTTAAAACGCCAATATCTCGAAATGACTTCGAGACTACATATTTTCAGCTTTTGATGCAGAATCAAAATATATAAAAAGGGCTTCATAATGTTGAAAGAAATTCTAACTTCTGACAATTATTGGCGAAGATACATCCGTTTGAATTTGGAAGCAGAAACTTAAAACGTCAATTTCTCGAAATGACTTCGAGACTACATATTTTCAGCTTTGATGCAGAATCAAAATATATAAAAAGGGCTTCATAATGTTGAAAGAAATTCTAACTTCTGACAATTATTGGCGAAGATACATCCATTTGAATTTGGAAACAGAAACTTAAAACGTCTATTTCTCGAAATGACTTCGAGACTTCATATTTTCAGCTTTTGATGCAGAGTCAAAATATATAAAAAGGGCTTCATAATGTTGAAAGAAATTCTAACTTCTGACAATTATTGGCGAAGATACATCCGTTTGAATTTGGAAACAGAAACTTAAAACGTCAATTTCTCGAAATGACTTCGAGGCTACATATTTTCAGCTTTTGATGCAGAGTCAAAATATATAAAAAGGGCTTCATAATGTTGAAAGAAATTCTGACTTCTGACAATTATTGGCGAAGATACATCCGTTTGAATTTGGGAAAAGAAACTTAAAACGTCAATTTCTCGAAATGACTTCGCGACTACATATTTTCAGCTTTTGATGCAGAGTCAAAATATATAAAAAGGGCTTCATAATGTTGAAAGAAATTCTAACTTCTGACAATTATTGGCGAAGATACATCCGTTTGAATTTGGAAACTTAACTTAAAACGTCAATTTCTCGAAAAGACTTCGAGACTACATATTTTCAGCTTTTGATGCAGAGTCAAAATATATAAAAAGGGCTTCATAATGTTGAAAGAAATTCTAACTTCTGACAATTATTGGCGAAGATACATCCGTTTGAATTTGGGAAAATAAACTTAAAACGCCAATATCTCGAAATGACTTCGAGACTACATATTTTCAGCTTTTGATGCAGAATCAAAATATATAAAAAGGGGTTCATAATGTTGCAAGAAATTCTAACTTCTGACAATTATTGGCGAAGATACATCCGTTTGAATTTGGAAACAGAAACTTAAAACGTCAATTTCTCGAAATGACTTCGAGACTACATATTTTCAGCTTTTGAAGCAGAGTCAAAATATATAAAAAGGGCTTCATAATGTTGAAAGAAATTCTAACTTCTGACAATTATTGGCGAATATACATCCGTTTGAATTTGGAAACAGAAACTTAAAACGTCAATTTCTCGAAATGACTTCGAGACTACATATTTTCAGCTTTTGACGTAGAATCAAAATATATAAAAAGGGCTTCATAATGTTGAAAGAAATTCTAACTTCTGACAATTATTGGCGAAGATACATCCGTTTGAATTTGGAAACAGAAACTTAAAACGTCAATTTCTCGAAATGACTTCGAGACTACATATTTTCAGCTTTTGATGCAGAATCAAAATATATAAAAAGGGCTTCATAATGTTGAAAGAAATTCTAACTTCTGACAATTATTGGCGAAGAAACATCCGTTTGAATTTGGAAACAGAAACTTAAAACGTCAATTTCGCGAAATGACTTCGAGACTACATATTTGCAGCTTTTGATGCAGAATCAAAATATATAAAAAGGGCTTCATAATGTTGAAAGAAATCCTAACTTCTGACAATTATTGGCGAAGATACATCCATTTGAATTTGGAAACAGAAACTTGAAACGTCAATTTCTCGAAATGACTTCGAGACTACATATTTTCAGCTTTTGATGCAGAGTCGAAATATATAAAAAGGGCTTCATAATGTTGAAAGAAATTCTAACTTCTGACAATTATTGGCGAAGATACATCCGTTTGAATTTTGAAATAGAAACTTAAAACGTCGATTTCTCGAAATGACTTCGAGACTACATATTTTCAGCTTTTGATGCAGAATCAAAATATATAAAAAGGGCTACATAATGTTGAAAGAAATTCTAACTTCTGACAATTATTGGCGAAGATACATCCGTTTGAATTTGGAAACCGAAACTTAAAACGTCAATTTCTCGAAATGACTTAGAGACTACATATTTTCAGCTTTTGATGCAGAGTCAAAATATATAAAAAGGGCTTCATAATGTTGAAAGAAATTCTAACTTCTGCCAATTATTGGCGAAGATACATCCGTTTGAATTTGGAAACAGAAACTTAAAACGTCAATTTCTCGAAATGACTTCGCGACTACATATTTTCAGCTTTTGATGCAGAGTCAGAATATATAAAAAGGGGTTCATTATGTTGCAAGAAATTCTAACTTCTGACAATTATTGGCGAAGATACATCCATTTGAATTTGGAAACAGAAACTTAAAACGTCAATTTCGCGAAATGACTTCGAGACTACATATTTTCAGCTTTTGATGCAGAGTCAAAATATATAAAAAGGGCTTCATAATGTTGAAAGAAATTCTAACTTCTGACAATTATTGGCGAAGATACATCCGTTTGAATTTGGAAACAGAAACTTACAACGTCGATTTCTCGAAATGACTTCGAGACTACATATTTTCAGCTTTTGATGCAGAGTCAAAATATATAAAAAGGCTTCATAATGTTGAAAGAAATTCTGACTTCTGACAATTATTGGCGAAGATATATCCGCTTGAATTTGGGAAAATAAACTTAAAACGCCAATATCTCGAAATGACTTCGAGACTACATATTTTCAGCTTTTGATGCAGAATCAAAATATATAAAAAGGGGTTCATTATGTTGCAAGAAATTCTAACTTCTGACAATTATTGGCGAAGATACATCCATTTGAATTTGGAAACAGAAACTTAAAACGTAAATTTCGCGAAATGACTTCGAGACTACATATTTTCAGCTTTTGATGCAGGGTCAAAATATATAAAAAGGGCTTCATAATGTTGAAAGAAATTCTAACTTCTGACAATTATTGGCGAAGATACATCCGTTTGAATTTGGGAAAATAAACTTTAAACGCCAATATCTCGAAATGACTTCGAGACTACATATTTTCAGCTTTTGATGCAGAGTCAAAATATATAAAAAGGCTTCATAATGTTGAAAGAAATTCTGACTTCTGACAATTATTGGCGAAGATACATCCGTTTGAATTTGGAAACAGAAACTTAAAACGTCAATTTCGCGAAATGACTTCGAGACTACATATTTTCAGCTTTTGATGCAGAATCAAAATATATAAAAAGGGCTTCATAATGTTGAAAGAAATTCTAACTTCTGACAATTATTGGCGAAGATACATCCGTTTGAATTTGGAAACAGAAACTTAAAACGTCAATTTCTCGAAATGACTTCGAGACTACATATTTTCAGCTTTTGATGCAGAGTCAAAATATATAAAAAGGGCTTCATAATGTTGAAAGAAATTCTAACTTCTGACAATTATTGGCGAAGATACATCCGTTTGAATTTGGAAACAGAAACTTAAAACGTCAATTTCTCGAAATGACTTCGAGACTACATATTTTCAGCTTTTGATGCAGAGTCAAAATATATAAAAAGGGCTTCATAATGTTGAAAGAAATTCTAACTTCTGACAATTATTGGCGAAGATACATCCGTTTGAATTTGGAAACAGAAACTTAAAACGTCAATTTCTCGAAATGACTTCGAGACTACATATTTTCAGCTTTTGATGCAGGGTCAAAATATATAAAAAGGGCTTCATAATGTTGAAAGAAATTCTAACTTCTGACAATTATTGGCGAAGATACATCCGTTTGAATTTGGAAACAGAAACTTAAAACGTCAATTTCTCGAAATGACTTCGAGACTACATATTTTCAGCTTTTGAAGCAGAGTCAAAATATATAAAAAGGGCTTCATAATGTTGAAAGAAATTCTAACTGCTGACAATTATTGGCGAAGATACATCCGTTTGAATTTGGAAACAGAAACTTAAAACGTCAATTTCGCGAAATGACTTCGAGACTACATATTTTCAGCTTTTGATGCAGAATCAAAATATATAAAAAGGGCTTCATAATGTTGAAAGAAATTCTAACTTCTGACAATTATTGGCGAAGATACATCCGTTTGAATTTGGAAACAGAAACTTAAAACGTCAATTTCTCGAAATGACTTCGAGACTACATATTTTCAGCTTTTGATGCAGAGTCAAAATATATAAAAAGGGCTTCATAATGTTGAAAGAAATTCTAACTTCTGACAATTATTGGCGAAGATACATCCGTTTGAATTTGGAAACAGAAACTTAAAACGTCAATTTCTCGAAATGACTTCGAGACTACATATTTTCAGCTTTTGATGCAGAGTCAAAATATATAAAAAGGGCTTCATAATGTTGAAAGAAATTCTAACTTCTGACAATTATTGGCGAAGATACATCCGTTTGAATTTGGAAACAGAAACTTAAAACGTCAATTTCTCGAAATGACTTCGAGACTACATATTTTCAGCTTTTGATGCAGAGTCAAAATATATAAAAAGGGCTTCATAATGTTGAAAGAAATTCTAACTTCTGACAATTATTGGCGAAGATACATCCGTTTGAATTTGGGAAACAGAAACTTAAAACGTCAATTTCTCGAAATGACTTCGAGACTACATATTTTCAGCTTTTGATGCAGAGTCAAAATATATAAAAAGGGCTTCATAATGTTGAAAGAAATTCTAACTTCTGACAATTATTGGCGAAGATACATCCGTTTGAATTTGGAAACAGAAACTTAAAACGTCAATTTCTCGAAATGACTTCGAGACTACATATTTTCAGCTTTTGATGCAGAGTCAAAATATATAAAAAGGGCTTCATAATGTTGAAAGAAATTCTAACTTCTGACAATTATTGGCGAAGATACATCCGTTTGAATTTGGAAGACAGAAACTTAAAACGTCAATTTCTCGAAATGACTTCGAGACTACATATTTTCAGCTTTTGATGCAGAATCAAAATATATAAAAAGGGCTTCATAATGTTGAAAGAAATTCTAACTTCTGACAATTATTGGCGAAGATACATCCATTTGAATTTGGAAACAGAAACTTAAAACGTCAATTTCTCGAAATGACTTCGAGACTACATATTTTCAGCTTTTGATGCAGAGTCAAAATATATAAAAAGGGCTTCATAATGTTGAAAGAAATTCTAACTTCTGACAATTATTGGCGAAGATACATCCGTTTGAATTTGGAAACAGAAACTTAAAACGTCAATTTCTCGAAATGACTTCGAGACTACATATTTTCAGCTTTTGATGCAGAGTCAAAATATATAAAAAGGGCTTCATAATGTTGAAAGAAATTCTAACTTCTGACAATTATTGGCGAAGATACATCCGTTTGAATTTGGAAACAGAAACTTAAAACGTCAATTTCGCGAAATGACTTCGAGACTACATATTTTCAGCTTTTGATGCAGAGTCAAAATATATAAAAAGGGCTTCATAATGTTGAAAGAAATTCTAACTTCTGACAATTATTGGCGAAGATACATCCGTTTGAATTTGGAAACAGAAACTTAAAACGTCAATTTCTCGAAATGACTTCGAGACTACATATTTTCAGCTTTTGATGCAGAGTCAAAATATATAAAAAGGGCTTCATAATGTTGAAAGAAATTCTAACTTCTGACAATTATTGGCGAAGATACATCCGTTTGAATTTGGGAAACAGAAACTTAAAACGTCAATTTCTCGAAATGACTTCGAGACTACATATTTTCAGCTTTTGATGCAGAATCAAAATATATAAAAAGGGCTTCATAATGTTGAAAGAAATTCTAACTTCTGACAATTATTGGCGAAGATACATCCGTTTGAATTTGGAAACAGAAACTTAAAACGTCAATTTCTCGAAATGACTTCGAGACTACATATTTTCAGCTTTTGATGCAGAATCAAAATATATAAAAAGGGCTTCATAATGTTGAAAGAAATTCTAACTTCTGACAATTATTGGCGAAGATACATCCGTTTGAATTTGGAAACAGAAACTTAAAACGTCGATTTCTCGAAATGACTTCGAGACTACATATTTTCAGCTTTTGATGCAGAGTCAAAATATATAAAAAGGGCTTCATAATGTTGAAAGAAATTCTAACTTCTGACAATTATTGGCGAAGATACATCCGTTTGAATTTGGAAACAGAAACTTAAAACGTCAATTTCTCGAAATGACTTCGAGACTACATATTTTCAGCTTTTGATGCAGAGTCAAAATATATAAAAAGGGCTTCATAATGTTGAAAGAAATTCTAACTTCTGACAATTATTGGCGAAGATACATCCGTTTGAATTTGGAAACAGAAACTTAAAACGTCAATTTCTCGAAATGACTTCGAGACTACATATTTTCAGCTTTTGATGCAGAATCAAAATATATAAAAAGGGCTTCATAATGTTGAAAGAAATTCTAACTTCTGACAATTATTGGCGAAGATACATCCGTTTGAATTTGGAAACAGAAACTTAAAACGTCAATTTCTCGAAATGACTTCGAGACTACATATTTTCAGCTTTTGATGCAGAATCAAAATATATAAAAAGGGCTTCATAATGTTGAAAGAAATTCTAACTTCTGACAATTATTGGCGAAGATACATCCGTTTGAATTTGGAAACAGAAACTTAAAACGTCAATTTCTCGAAATGACTTCGAGACTACATATTTTCAGCTTTTGATGCAGAGTCAAAATATATAAAAAGGGCTTCATAATGTTGAAAGAAATTCTAACTTCTGACAATTATTGGCGAAGATACATCCGTTTGAATTTGGAAACAGAAACTTAAAACGTCAATTTCTCGAAATGACTTCGAGACTACATATTTTCAGCTTTTGATGCAGAGTCAAAATATATAAAAAGGGCTTCATAATGTTGAAAGAAATTCTAACTTCTGACAATTATTGGCGAAGATACATCCGTTTGAATTTGGAAACAGAAACTTAAAACGTCAATTTCTCGAAATGACTTCGCGACTACATATTTTCAGCTTTTGATGCATAGTCAAAATATATAAAAAGGGCTTCATAATGTTGCAAGAAATGCTAACTTCTGACAATTATTGGCGAAGATACATCCGTTTGAATTTGGAAACAGAAACTTAAAACGTCAATTTCTCGAAATGACTTCGAGACTACATATTTTCAGCTTTTGATGCAGAGTCAAAATATATAAAAAGGGCTTCATAATGTTGAAAGAAATTCTAACTTCTGACAATTATTGGCGAAGATACATCCGTTTGAATTTGGAAACCGAAACTTAAAACGTCAATTTCTCGAAATGACTTCGAGACTACATATTTTCAGCTTTTGATGCAGAATCAAAATATATAAAAAGGCTTCATAATGTTGAAAGAAATTCTGACTTCTGACAATTATTGGCGAAGATATATCCGCTTGAATTTGGGAAAATAAACTTAAAACGCCAATATCTCGAAATGACTTCGAGACTACATATTTTCAGCTTTTGATGCAGAATCAAAATATATAAAAAGGGGTTCATTATGTTGCAAGAAATTCTAACTTCTGACAATTATTGGCGAAGATACATCCATTTGAATTTGGAAACAGAAACTTAAAACGTAAATTTCGCGAAATGACTTCGAGACTACATATTTTCAGCTTTTGAAGCAGAGTCAAAATATATAAAAAAGGGCTTCATAATGTTGAAAGAAATTCTAACTTCTGACAATTATTGGCGAAGATACATCCGTTTGAATTTGGAAACAGAAACTTACAACGTCAATTTCTCGAAATGACTTCGCGACTACATATTTTCAGCTTTTGATGCAGAGTCAAAATATATAAAAAGGGCTTCATAATGTTGAAAGAAATTCTAACTTCTGACAATTATTGGCGAAGATACATCCGTTTGAATTTGGAAACAGAAACTTAAAACGTCAATTTCGCGAAATGACTTCGAGACTACATATTTTCAGCTTTTGATGCAGAATCAAAATATATAAAAAGGGCTTCATAATGTTGAAAGAAATTCTAACTTCTGACAATTATTGGCAAAGATACATCCATTTGAATTTGGAAACAGAAACTTAAAACGTCAATTTCTCGAAATGACTTCGAGACTACATATTTTCAGCTTTTGATGCAGAGTCAAAATATATAAAAAGGGCTTCATAATGTTGAAAGAAATTCTAACTTCTGACAATTATTGGCGAAGATACATCCGTTTGAATTTTGAAATAGAAACTTAAAACGTCGATTTCTCGAAATGACTTCGAGACTACATATTTTCAGCTTTTGATGCAGAATCAAAATATATAAAAAGGGCTTCATAATGTTGAAAGAAATTCTAACTTCTGACAATTATTGGCGAAGATACATCCGTTTGAATTTGGAAACCGAAACTTAAAACGTCAATTTCTCGAAATGACTTCGAGACTACATATTTTCAGCTTTTGATGCAGAGTCAAAATATATAAAAAGGGCTTCATAATGTTGAAAGAAATTCTAGCTTCTGACAATTATTGGCGAAGATACATCCGTTTGAATTTGGAAACAGAAACTTAAAACGTCAATTTCTCGAAATGACTTCGAGACTACATATTTTCAGCTTTTGATGCAGAGTCAAAATATATAAAAAGGGCTTCATAATGTTGAAAGAAATTCTAACTTCTGACAATTATTGGCGAAGATACATCCGTTTGAATTTGGAAACAGAAACTTAAAACGTCAATTTCTCGAAATGACTTCGAGATTACATATTTTCAGCTTTTGATGCAGAGTCAAAATATATAAAAAGGGCTTCATAATGTTGAAAGAAATTCTAGCTTCTGACAATTATTGGCGAAGATACATCCGTTTGAATTTGGAAACAGAAACTTAAAACGTCAATTTCTCGAAATGACTTCGCGGCTACATATTTTCAGCTTTTGATGCAGAGTCAAAATATATAAAAAGGGCTTCATAATGTTGAAAGAAATTCTAACTTCTGACAATTATTGGCGAAGATACATCCGTTTGAATTTGGGAAAATAAACTTAAAACGCCAATATCTCGAAATGACTTCGAGACTACATATTTTCAGCTTTTGATGCAGAATCAAAATATATAAAAAGGGGTTCATAATGTTGAAAGAAATTCTAACTTCTGACAATTATTGGCGAAGATACATCCGTTTGAATTTGGAAACAGAGACTTAAAACGTCGATTTCTCGAAATGACTTCGAGACTACATATTTTCAGCTTTTGATCCACAGTCAAAATATATAATAAGGGCTTCATAATGTTGAAAGAAATTCTAACTTCTGACAATTATTGGCGAAGATACATCCGTTTGAATTTGGAAACAGAAACTTAAAACGTCAATTTCGCGAAATGACTTCGAGACTACATATTTTCAGCTTTTGATGCAGAATCAAAATATATAAAAAGGGCTTCATAATGTTGAAAGAAATTCTAACTTCTGACAATTATTGGCGAAGATACATCCATTTGAATTTGGAAACAGAAACTTAAAACGTCAATTTCTCGAAATGACTTCGAGACTACATATTTTCAGCTTTTGATGCAGAGTCGAAATATATAAAAAGGGCTTCATAATGTTGCAAGAAATTCTAACTTCTGACAGTTATTGGCGAAGATACATCCGTTTGAATTTTGAAATAGAAACTTAAAACGTCGATTTCTCGAAATGACTTCGAGACTACATATTTTCAGCTTTTGATGCAGAATCAAAATATATAAAAAGGGCTTCATAATGTTGAAAGAAATTCTAACTTCTGACAATTATTGGCGAAGATACATCCGTTTGAATTTGGAAACCGAAACTTAAAACGTCAATTTCTCGAAATGACTTCGAGACTACATATTTTCAGCTTTTGATGCAGAGTCAAAATATATAAAAAGGGCTTCATAATGTTGAAAGAAATTCTAACTTCTGACAATTATTGGCGAAGATACATCCGTTTGAATTTGGAAACAGAAACTTAAAACGTCAATTTCTCGAAATGACTTCGAGACTACATATTTTCAGCTTTTGATGCAGAGTCAAAATATATAAAAAGGGCTTCATAATGTTGAAAGAAATTCTGACTTCTGACAATTATTGGCGAAGATATATCCGCTTGAATTTGCGAAAATAAACTTAAAACGCCAATATCTCGAAATGACTTCGAGACTACATATTTTCAGCTTTTGATGCAGAGTCAAAATATATAAAAAGGGCTTCATAATGTTGAAAGAAATTCTAACTTCTGACAATAATTGGCGAAGATACATCCGTTTGAATTTGGAAACAGAAACTTAAAACGTCAATTTCGCGAAATGACTTCGAGACTACATATTTTCAGCTTTTGATGCAGAATCAAAATATATAAAAAGGGCTTCATAATGTTGAAAGAAATTCTAACTTCTGACAATTATTGGCGAAGATACATCCGTTTGAATTTGGAAACCGAAACTTAAAACGTCGATTTCTCGAAATGACTTCGAGACTACATATTTTCAGCTTTTGATGCACAGTCAAAATATATAATAAGGGCTTCATAATGTTGAAAGAAATTCTAACTTCTGACAATTATTGGCGAAGATACATCCATTTGAATTTGGAAACAGAAACTTAAAACGTCAATTTCTCGAAATGACTTCGAGACTACATATTTTCAGCTTTTGATGCAGAATCAAAATATATAAAAAGGGCTTCATAATGTTGAAAGAAATTCTAACTTCTGACAATTATTGGCGAAGATACATCCGCTTGAATTTTGAAATAGAAACTTAAAACGTCGATTTCTCGAAATGACTTCGAGACTACATATTTTCAGCTTTTGATGCAGAATCAAAATATATAAAAAGGGCTTCATAATGTTGAAAGAAATTCTAACTTCTGACAATTATTGGCGAAGATACATCCGTTTGAATTTGGAAACAGAAACTTAAAACGTCAATTTCTCGAAATGACTTCGAGACTACATATTTTCAGCTTTTGATGCAGAGTCAAAATATATAAAAAGGGCTTCATAATGTTGAAAGAAATTCTAACTTCTGACAATTATTGGCGAAGATACATCCGTTTGAATTTGGAAACAGAAACTTAAAACGTCAATTTCTCGAAATGACTTCGAGACTACATATTTTCAGCTTTTGAAGCAGAGTCAAAATATATAAAAAGGGCTTCATAATGTTGAAAGAAATTCTGACTTCTGACAATTATTGGCGAAGATACATCCGTTTGAATCTGGGAAAATAAACTTAAAACGCCAATATCTCGAAATGATTTCGACACTACATATTTTCAGCTTTTGATGCAGAATCAAAATATATAAAAAGGGGTTCATTATGTTGAAAGAAATTCTAATTTCTGAAAATTATTGGCGAAGATACGTCCGTTTGAATTTGGAAGCAGAAACTTAAAACGTGTATTTCTCGAAATGACTTCCAGACTACATATTTTCAGCTTTTGATGCAGAATCAAAATATATAAAAAGGGCTTCATAATGTTGAAAGAAATTCTAACTTCTGACAATTATTGGCGAAGATACATCCGTTTGAATTTGGAAACAGAAACTTACAACGTCGATTTCTCGAAATGACTTCGAGACTACATATTTTCAGCTTTTGATGCAGAGTCAAAATATATAAAAAGGGCTTCATAATGTTGAAAGAAATTCTAACTTCTGACAATTATTGGCGAAGATACATCCGTTTGAATTTGGAAACAGAAACTTAAAACGTCAATTTCGCGAAATGACTTCGAGACTACATATTTTCAGCTTTTGATGCAGAATCAAAATATATAAAAAGGGCTTCATAATGTTGAAAGAAATTCTAACTGCTGACAATTATTGGCGAAGATACATCCGGTTGAATTTGGAAACAGAAACTTAAGAAGTCAATTTCTCGAAATGACTTCGAGACTACATATTTTCAGCTTTTGATGCAGAGTCAAAATATATAAAAAGGGCTTCATAATGTTGAAAGAAATTCTGACTTCTGACAATTATTGGCGAAGATACATCCGTTTGAATTTTGGGAAACAGAAACTTAAAACGCCAATATCTCGAAATGACTTCGAGACTACATATTTTCAGCTTTTGATGCAGAATCAAAATATATAAAAAGGGGTTCATAATGTTGAAAGAAATTCTAACTTCTGACAATTATTGGCGAAGATACATCCGTTTGAATTTGGGAAAATAAACTTAAAACGCCAATATCTCGAAATGACTTCGAGACTACATATTTTCAGCTTTTGATGCAGAATCAAAATATATAAAAAGGGGTTCATTATGTTGCAAGAAATTCTAACTTCTGACAATTATTGGCGAAGATACATCCGTTTGAATTTGGAAACAGAAACTTAAAACGTCAATTTCGCGAAATGACTTCGAGACTACATATTTTCAGCTTTTGATGCAGAATCAAAATATATAAAAAGGGCTTCATAATGTTGAAAGAAATTCTAACTTCTGACAATTATTGGCGAAGATACATCCGTTTGAATTTGGAAACCGAAACTTAAAACGTCGATTTCTCGAAATGACTTCGAGACTACATATTTTCAGCTTTTGATGCACAGTCAAAATATATAATAAGGGCTTCATAATGTTGAAAGAAATTCTAACTTCTGACAATTATTGGCGAAGATACATCCGTTTGAATTTGGAAACAGAAACTTAAAACGTCAATTTCGCGAAATGACTTCGAGACTACATATTTTCAGCTTTTGATGCAGAATCAAAATATATAAAAAGGGCTTCATAATGTTGAAAGAAATTCTAACTTCTGACAATTATTGGCGAAGATACATCCATTTGAATTTGGAAACAGAAACTTAAAACGTCGATTTCTCGAAATGACTTCGAGACTACATATTTTCAGCTTTTGATGCAGAGTCAAAATATATAAAAAGGGGTTCATTATGTTGCAAGAAATTCTAACTTCTGACAATTATTGGCGAAGATACATCCGTTTGAATTTGGAAACAGAAACTTAAAACGTCAATTTCGCGAAATGACTTCGAGACTACATATTTTCAGCTTTTGATGCAGAATCAAAATATATAAAAAGGGCTTCATAATGTTGAAAGAAATTCTAACTTCTGACAATTATTGGCGAAGATACATCCGTTTGAATTTGGAAACCGAAACTTAAAACGTCGATTTCTCGAAATGACTTCGAGACTACATATTTTCAGCTTTTGATGCACAGTCAAAATATATAATAAGGGCTTCATAATGTTGAAAGAAATTCTAACTTCTGACAATTATTGGCGAAGATACATCCGTTTGAATTTGGAAACAGAAACTTAAAACGTCAATTTCGCGAAATGACTTCGAGACTACATGATGCAGAATCAAAATATATAAAAAGGGCTTCATAATGTTGAAAGAAATTCTAACTTCTGACAATTATTGGCGAAGATACATCCATTTGAATTTGGAAACAGAAACTTAAAACGTCAATTTCTCGAAATGACTTCGAGACTACATATTTTTAGCTTTTGATGCAGAGTCAAAATATATAAAAAGGGCTTCATAATGTTGAAAGAAATTCTAACTTCTGACAATTATTGGCGAAGATACATCCGTTTGAATTTTGAAATAGAAACTTAAAACGTCAATTTCTCGAAATGACTTCGAGACTACATATTTTCAGCTTTTGATGCAGAATCAAAATATATAAAAAGGGCTTCATAATGTTGAAAGAAATTCTAACTTCTGACAATTATTGGCGAAGATACATCCGTTTGAATTTGGAAACCGAAACTTAAAACGTCAATTTCTCGAAATGACTTCGAGACTACATATTTTCAGCTTTTGATGCAGAGTCAAAATATATAAAAAGGGCTTCATAATGTTGAAAGAAATTCTAACTTCTGACAATTATTGGCGAAGATACATCCGTTCGAATTTGGAAACAGAAACTTAAAACGTCAATTTCTCGAAATGACTTCGCGACTACATATTTTCAGCTTTTGATGCAGAGTCAAAATATATAAAAAGGGCTTCATAATGTTGAAAGAAATTCTGACTTCTGACAATTATTGGCGAAGATATATCCGCTTGAATTTGGGAAAATAAACTTAAAACGCCAATATCTCGAAATGACTTCGAGACTACATATTTTCAGCTTTTGATGCAGAATCAAAATATATAAAAAGGGGTTCATTATGTTGCAAGAAATTCTAACTTCTGACAATTATTGGCGAAGATACATCCGTTTGAATTTGGAAACAGAAACTTAAAACGTCAATTTCGCGAAATGACTTCGAGACTACATATTTTCAGCTTTTGATGCAGAATCAAAATATATAAAAAGGGCTTCATAATGTTGAAAGAAATTCTAACTTCTGACAATTATTGGCGAAGATACATCCGTTTGAATTTGGAAACAGAAACTTACAACGTCAATTTCTCGAAATGACTTCGAGACTACATATTTTCAGCTTTTGATGCATAGTCAAAATATAGAAAAAGGGCTTCATAATGTTGAAAGAAATTCTAACTTCTGACAATTATTGGCGAAGATACATCCGTTTGAATTTGGAAACAGAAACTTAAAACGTCAATTTCTCGAAATGACTTCGAGACTACATATTTTCAGCTTTTGATGCAGAGTCAAAATATATAAAAAGGGCTTCATAATGTTGAAAGAAATTCTAACTTCTGACAATTATTGGCAAAGATACATCCGTTTGAATTTGGAAACAGAAACTTAAAACGTCAATTTCTCGAAATGACTTCGAGACTACATATTTTCAGCTTTTGATGCAGAATCAAAATATATAAAAAGGGCTTCATAATGTTGAAAGAAACTCTAACTTCTGACAATTATTGGCGAAGATACATCCGTTTGAATTTGGAAACAGAAACTTAAAACGTCAATTTCTCGAAATGACTTCGAGACTACATATTTTCAGCTTTTGATGCAGAATCAAAATATATAAAAAAGGCTTCATAATGTTGAAAGAAATTCTAACTTCTGACAATTATTGGCGAAGATACATCCGTTTGAATTTGGAAACAGAAACTTAAAACGTCAATTTCTCGAAATGACTTCGAGACTACATATTTTCAGCTTTTGATGCAGGGTCAAAATATATAAAAAGGGCTTCATAATGTTGAAAGAAATTCTAACTTCTGACAATTATTGGCGAAGATACATTCGTTTGAATTTGGAAACAGAAACTTAAAACGTCAATTTCTCGAAATGACTTCGAGACTACATATTTTCAGCTTTTGATGCAGAGTCAAAATATATAAAAAGGGCTTCATAATGTTGAAAGAAATTCTAACTGCTGACAATTATTGGCGAAGATACATCCGGTTGAATTTGGAAACCGAAACTTAAAACGTCAATTTCTCGAAATGACTTCGAGACTACATATTTTCAGCTTTTGATGCAGAGTCAAAATATATAAAAAGGGCTTCATAATGTTGAAAGAAATTCTGACTTCTGACAATTATTGGCGAAGATACATCCGTTTGAATTTGGGAAAATAAACTTAAAACGCCAATATCTCGAAATGACTTCGAGACTACATATTTTCAGCTTTTGATGCAGAATCAAAATATATAAAAAGGGCTTCATAATGTTGAAAGAAATTCTAACTTCTGACAATTATTGGCGAAGATACATCCATTTGAATTTGGAAACAGAAACTTAAAACGTCAATTTCTCGAAATGACTTCGAGACTACATATTTTCAGCTTTTGATGCAGAGTCAAAATATATAAAAAGGGCTTCATAATGTTGAAAGAAATTCTAACTTCTGACAATTATTGGCGAAGATACATCCGTTTGAATTTGGGAAAAGAAACTTAATCCGCCAATATCTCGAAATGACTTCGAGACTACATATTTTCAGCTTTTGATGCAGAATCAAAATATATAAAAAGGGCTTCATAATGTTGAAAGAAATTCTAACTTCTGACAGTTATTGGCGAAGATACATCCGCTTGAATTTGGAAACAGAAACTTAAAACGTCAATTTCTCGAAATGACTTCGAGACTACATATTTTCAGCTTTTGAAGCAGAGTCAAAATATATAAAAAGGGCTTCATAATGTTGAAAGAAATTCTGACTTCTGACAATTATTGGCGAAGATACACCCATTTGAATTTGCAACCAGAAACTTAAAACGTCAATTTCTCGAAATGACTTCGAGACTACATATTTTCAGCTTTTGATGCAGGGTCAAAATATATAAAAAGGGCTTCATAATGTTGAAAGAAATTCTAACTTCTGACAATTATTGACGAAGATACATCCGTTTGAATTTGGAAACAGAAACTTAAAACGTCAATTTCTCGAAATGACTTCGAGACTACATATTTTTAGCTTTTGATGCAGAATCAAAATATATAAAAAGGGCTTCATAATGTTGAAAGAAATTCTAACTGCTGACAATTATTGGCGGAGATACATCCGGTTGAATTTGGAAACAGAAACTTAAAAAGTCAATTTCTCGAAATGACTTCGCGACTACATATTTTCAGCTTTTGATGCAGAGTCAAAATATATAAAAAGGGCTTCATAATGTTGAAAGAAATTCTAACTTCTGACAATTATTGGCGAAGATACATCCGGTTGAATTTGGAAACGGAAACTTAAAACGTCAATTTCTCGAAATGACTTCGAGACTACATATTTTCAGCTTTTGAAGCAGAGTCAAAATATATAAAAAGGGCTTCATAATGTTGAAAGAAATTCTGACTTCTGACAATTATTGGCGAAGATACATCCGTTTGAATTTGGAAACAGAGACTTTAAACGTCGATTTCTCGAAATGACTTCGAGACTACATATTTTCAGCTTTTGATGCAGAATCAAAATATATAAAAAGGGCTTCATAATGTTGAAAGAAATTCTAACTTCTGACAATTATTGGCGAAGATACATCCGTTTGAATTTGGGAAAAAGAAACTTAAAACGCCAATATCTCGAAATGACTTCGAGACTACATATTTTCAGCTTTTGATGCAGAATCAAAATATATAAAAAGGGGGCTTCATAATGTTGAAAGAAATTCTAACTTCTGACAGTTATTGGCGAAGATACATCCGCTTGAATTTGGAAACAGAAACTTAAAACGTCAATTTCTCGAAATGACTTCGAGACTACATATTTTCAGCTTTTGAAGCAGAGTCAAAATATATAAAAAGGGCTTCATAATGTTGAAAGAAATTCTGACTTCTGACAATTATTGGCGAAGATACACCCATTTGAATTTGCAACCAGAAACTTAAAACGTCAATTTCTCGAAATGACTTCGAGACTACATATTTTCAGCTTTTGATGCAGGGTCAAAATATATAAAAAGGGCTTCATAATGTTGAAAGAAATTCTAACTTCTGACAATTATTGGCGAAGATACATCCGTTTGAATTTGGAAACAGAAACTTAAAACGTCAATTTCTCGAAATGACTTCGAGACTACATATTTTCAGCTTTTGAAGCAGAGTCAAAATATATAAAAAGGGCTTCATAATGTTGAAAGAAATTCTGACTTCTGACAATTATTGGCGGAGATACATCCGGTTGAATTTGGAAACAGAAACTTAAAAAGTCAATTTCTCGAAATGACTTCGAGACTACATATTTTCAGCTTTTGATGCAGAGTCAAAATATATAAAAAGGGCTTCATAATGTTGAAAGAAATTCTAACTTCTGACAATTATTGGCGAAGATACATCCGGTTGAATTTGGAAACGGAAACTTAAAACGTCAATATCTCGAAATGACTTCGAGACTACATATTTTCAGCTTTTGAAGCAGAGTCAAAATATATAAAAAGGGCTTCATAATGTTGAAAGAAATTCTGACTTCTGACAATTATTGGCGAAGATACATCCGTTTGAATTTGGAAACAGAAACTTAAAACGTCAATTTCTCGAAATGACTTCGAGACTACATATTTTCAGCTTTTGATGCAGAATCAAAATATATAAAAAGGGCTTCATAATGTTGAAAGAAATTCTAACTTCTGACAATTATTGGCGAAGATACATCCATTTGAATTTGGAAACAGAAACTTAAAACGTCGATTTCTCGAAATGACTTTTCGAGACTTTATGCAGAATCAAAATATATAAAAAGGGCTTCATAATGTTGAAAGAAATTCTAACTTCTGACAATTATTGGCGAAGATACATCCGTTTGAATTTGGAAACCGAAACTTAAAACGTCAATTTCTCGAAATGACTTCGAGACTACATATTTTCAGCTTTTGATGCAGAGTCAAAATATATAAAAAGGGCTTCATAATGTTGAAAGAAATTCTAACTTCTGACAATTATTGGCGAAGATACATCCGTTTGAATTTGGGAAAATAAACTTAAAACGCCAATATCTCGAAATGACTTCGAGACTACATATTTTCAGCTTTTGATGCAGAATCAAAATATATAAAAAGGGCTTCATAATGTTGAAAGAAATTCTAACTTCTGACAATTATTGGCGAAGATACATCCATTTGAATTTGGAAACAGAAACTTAAAACGTCAATTTCTCGAAATGACTTCGAGACTACATATTTTCAGCTTTTGATGCAGAGTCAAAATATATAAAAAGGGCTTCATAATGTTGAAAGAAATTCTAACTTCTGACAATTATTGGCGAAGATACATCCGTTTGAATTTGGGAAAAGAAACTTAAACCGCCAATATCTCGAAATGACTTCGAGACTACATATTTTCAGCTTTTGAAGCAGAGTCAAAATATATAAAAAGGGCTTCATAATGTTGAAAGAAATTCTGACTTCTGACAATTATTGGCGAAGATACATCCGTTTGAATTTGGAAACAGAAACTTAAAACGTCAATTTCTCGAAATGACTTCGAGACTACATATTTTCAGCTTTTGAAGCAGAGTCAAAATATATAAAAAGGGCTTCATAATGTTGAAAGAAATTCTAACTGCTGACAATTATTGGCGGAGATACATCCGGTTGAATTTGGAAACAGAAACTTAAAAAGTCAATTTCTCGAAATGACTTCGCGACTACATATTTTCAGCTTTTGATGCAGAGTCAAAATATATAAAAAGGGCTTCATAATGTTGAAAGAAATTCTAACTTCTGACAATTATTGGCGAAGATACATCCGTTTGAATTTGGGAAAAGAAACTTAAACCGCCAATATCTCGAAATGACTTCGAGACTACATATTTTCAGCTTTTGATGCAGAATCAAAATATATAAAAAGGGGTTCATAATGTTGAAAGAAATTCTAACTTCTGACAGTTATTGGCGAAGATACATCCGTTTGAATTTGGAAACAGAAACTTAAAATGTCAATTTCTCGAAATGACTTCGAGACTACATATTTTCAGCTTTTGAAGCAGAGTCAAAATATATAAAAAGGGCTTCAGAATGTTGAAAGAAATTCTAACTTCTGACAATTATTGGCGAAGATACATCCGTTTGAATTTGGAAACAGAGACTTAAAACGTCGATTTCTCGAAATGACATCGAGACTATGCAGAATCAAAATATATAAAAAGGGCTTCATAATGTTGAAAGAAATTCTAACTTCTGACAATTATTGGCGAAGATACATCCGTTTGAATTTGGGAAAACAAACTTAAAACGTCAATTTCTCGAAATGACTTCGCGACTACATATTTTCGGCTTTTGATGCAAAGTCAAAATATATAAAAAGGGCTTCATAATGTTGAAAAAAATTCTAACTTCTGACAATTATTGGCGAAGATACATCCGTTTGAATTTGGAAACAGAAACTTAAAACGTCAATTTCTCGAAATGACTTCGCGACTACATATTTTCAGCTTTTGAAGCAGAGTCAAAATATATAAAAAGGGCTTCATAATGTTGAAAGAAATTCTGACTTCTGACAATTATTGGCGAAGATACATCCGTTTGAATTTGGGAAAATAAACTTAAAACGCCAATATCTCGAAATGACTTCGAGACTACATATTTTCAGCTTTTGATGCAGAATCAAAATATCAAAAAAGGGGTTCATAATGTTGCAAGAAATTCTAACTTCTGACAATTATTGGCGAAGATACATCCGTTTGAATTTGGAAACAGAAACTTAAAACGTCAATTTCTCGAAATGACTTCGAGACTACATATTTTCAGCTTTTGAAGCAGAGTCAAAATATATAAAAAGGGCTTCATAATGTTGAAAGAAGTTCTAACTTCTGACAATTATTGGCGAAGATACATCCGTTTGAATTTGGAAACAGAAACTTAAAACGTCAATTTCTCGAAATGACTTCGAGACTACATATTTTCAGCTTTTGATGCAGAATCAAAATATATAAAAAGGGCTTCATAATGTTGAAAGAAATTCTAACTTCTGACAATTATTGGCGAAGATACATCCGTTTGAATTTGGAAACAGAAACTTAAAACGTCGATTTCTCGAAATGACTTCGAGACTACATATTTTCAGCTTTTGAAGCCGAGTCAAAATATATAAAAAGGGCTTCATAATGTTGAAAGAAATTCTAACTTCTGACAATTATTGGCGAAGATACATCCGTTTGAATTTGGGAAACATAAACTTAAAACGCCAATATCTCGAAATGACTTCGAGACTACATATTTTCAGCTTTTGATGCAGAATCAAAACATATAAAAAGGGCTTCATAATGTTGAAAGAAATTCTAACTTCTGACAATTATTGGCGAAGATACATCCATTTGAATTTGGAAACAGAAACTTAAAACGTCAATTTCTCGAAATGACTTCGAGACTACATATTTTCAGCTTTTGATGCAGAGTCAAAATATATAAAAAGGGCTTCATAATGTTGAAAGAAATTCTAATTTCTGACAATTATTGGCGAAGATACATCCGTTTGAATTTGGAAACAGAAACTTAAAACGTCAATTTCTCGAAATGACTTCGAGACTACATATTTTCAGCTTTTGATGCAGAGTCAAAATATATAAAAAGGGCTTCATAATGTTGAAAGAAATTCTGACTTCTGACAATTATTGGCGAAGATACATCCATTTGAATTTGGAAACAGAAACTTAAAACGTCAATTTCTCGAAATGACTTCGAGACTACATATTTTCAGCTTTTGATGCAGAATCAAAATATATAAAAAGGGCTTCATAATGTTGAAAGAAATTCTAACTTCTGACAATTATTGGCGAAGATACATCCGTTTGAATTTGGAAACAGAAACTTAAAACGTCAATTTCTCGAAATGACTTCGAGACTACATATTTTCAGCTTTTGAAGCAGAGTCAAAATATATCAAAAGGGCTTCATAATGTTGAAAGAAATTCTAACTGCTGACAATTATTGGCGGAGATACATCCGGTTGAATTTGGAAACAGAAACTTAAAAAGTCAATTTCTCGAAATGACTTCGCGACTACATATTTTCAGCTTTTGATGCAGAGTCAAAATATATAAAAAGGGCTTCATAATGTTGAAAGAAATTCTAACTTCTGACAATTATTGGCGAAGATACATCCGTTTGAATTTGGGAAAAGAAACTTAAACCGCCAATATCTCGAAATGACTTCGAGACTACATATTTTCAGCTTTTGATGCAGAATCAAAATATATAAAAAGGGGTTCATAATGTTGAAAGAAATTCTAACTTCTGACAGTTATTGGCGAAGATACATCCGTTTGAATTTGGAAACAGAAACTTAAAATGTCAATTTCTCGAAATGACTTCGAGACTACATATTTTCAGCTTTTGAAGCAGAGTCAAAATATATAAAAAGGGCTTCATAATGTTGAAGGATTTTCTAACTTCTGACAATTAATGGCGAAGATACATCCGTTTGAATTTGGAAACAGAGACTTAAAACGTCGATTTCTCGAAATGACTTCGAGACTATGCAGAATCAAAATATATAAAAAGGGCTTCATAATGTTGAAAGAAATTCTAACTTCTGACTTCGAGACTACATATTTTCAGCTTTTGATGCAGAATCAAAATATATAAAAAGGGCTTCATAATGTTGAAAGAAATTCTAACTTCTGACAATTATTGGCGAAGATACATCCGTTTGAATTTGGAAACAGAAACTTAAAACGTCGATTTCTCGAAATGACTTCGAGACTACATATTTTCAGCTTTTGAAGCAGAGTCAAAATATATAAAAAGGGCTTCATAATGTTGAAAGAAATTCTAACTTCTGACAATTATTGGCGAAGATACATCCGTTTGAATTTGGAAACCGAAACTTAAAACGTCAATTTCTCGAAATGACTTCGAGACTACATATTTTCAGCTTTTGATGCAGAGTCAAAATATATAAAAAGGGCTTCATAATGTTGAAAGAAATTCTGACTTCTGACAATTATTGGCGAAGATACATCCGTTTGAATTTGGGAAAATAAACTTAAAACGCCAATATCTCGAAATGACTTCGAGACTACATATTTTCAGCTTTTGATGCAGAATCAAAATATATAAAAAGGGCTTCATAATGTTGAAAGAAATTCTAACTTCTGACAATTATTGGCGAAGATACATCCATTTGAATTTGGAAACAGAAACTTAAAACGTCAATTTCTCGAAATGACTTCGAGACTACATATTTTCAGCTTTTGATGCAGAGTCAAAATATATAAAAAGGGCTTCATAATGTTGAAAGAAATTCTAACTTCTGACAATTATTGGCGAAGATACATCCGTTTGAATTTGGGAAAAGAAACTTAAACCGCCAATATCTCGAAATGACTTCGAGACTACATATTTTCAGCTTTTGATGCAGGGTCAAAATATATAAAAAGGGCTTCATAATGTTGAAAGAAATTCTAACTTCTGACAATTATTGGCGAAGATACATCCGTTTGAATTTGGAAACAGAAACTTAAAACGTCAATTTCTCGAAATGACTTCGAGACTACATATTTTCAGCTTTTGAAGCAGAGTCAAAATATATAAAAAGGGCTTCATAATGTTGAAAGAAATTCTAACTGCTGACAATTATTGGCGGAGATACATCCGGTTGAATTTGGAAACAGAAACTTAAAAAGTCAATTTCTCGAAATGACTTCGCGACTACATATTTTCAGCTTTTGATGCAGAGTCAAAATATATAAAAAGGGCTTCATAATGTTGAAAGAAATTCTAACTTCTGACAATTATTGGCGAAGATACATCCGTTTGAATTTGGGAAAAGAAACTTAAACCGCCAATATCTCGAAATGACTTCGAGACTACATATTTTCAGCTTTTGATGCAGAATCAAAATATATAAAAAGGGGTTCATAATGTTGAAAGAAATTCTAACTTCTGACAGTTATTGGCGAAGATACATCCGTTTGAATTTGGAAACAGAAACTTAAAATGTCAATTTCTCGAAATGACTTCGAGACTACATATTTTCAGCTTTTGAAGCAGAGTCAAAATATATAAAAAGGGCTTCATAATGTTGAAGGAAATTCTAACTTCTGACAATTATTGGCGAAGATACATCCGTTTGAATTTGGAAACAGAGACTTAAAACGTCGATTTCTCGAAATGACTTCGAGACTATGCAGAATCAAAATATATAAAAAGGGCTTCATAATGTTGAAAGAAATTCTAACTTCTGACAATTATTGGCGAAGATACATCCGTTTGAATTTGGAAACCGAAACTTAAAACGTCAATTTCTCGAAATGACTTCGCGACTACATATTTTCGGCTTTTGATGCAAAGTCAAAATATATAAAAAGGGCTTCATAATGTTGAAAGAAATTCTAACTTCTGACAATTATTGGCGAAGATACATCCGTTTGAATTTGGAAACAGAAACTTAAAACGTCAATTTCTCGAAATGACTTCGCGACTACATATTTTCAGCTTTTGATGCAGAGTCAAAATATATAAAAAGGGCTTCATAATGTTGAAAGAAATTCTGACTTCTGACAATTATTGGCGAAGATACATCCGTTTGAATTTGGGAAAATAAACTTAAAACGCCAATATCTCGAAATGACTTCAAGACTACATATTTTCAGCTTTTGATGCAGAATCAAAATATATAAAAAGGGGTTCATAATGTTGCAAGAAATTCTAACTTCTGACAATTATTGGCGAAGATGCGTCCGTTTGAATTTGGAGACAGAAACTTAAAACGTCAATTACTCGAAATGACTTCAAGACTACATATTTTCAGCTTTTGAAGCAGAGTCTAAATATATAAAAAGGGCTTCATAATGTTGAAAGAAGTTCTAACTTCTGACAATTATTGGCGAAGATACATCCGTTTGAATTTGGAAACAGAAACTTAAAACGTCAATTTCTCGAAATGACTTCGAGACTACATATTTTCAGCTTTTCGATGCAGAATCAAAATATATAAAAAGGGCTTCATAATGTTGAAGAAATTCTAACTTCTGACAATTATTGTCGAAGATACATCCGTTTGAATTTGGAACAGAAACTTAAAACGTCCGATTTCTCGAAATGACTTCGAGAATACATATTTTTCAGCTTCTGATGCAGAATCAAAATATATAAAAAGGGCTTCATAATGTGGAAAGAAATTCTAACTTCTGACAATATTGGCGAAGATACATCCGTTTGAATTTGGGAAAATAAACTTAAAACGCCAATATCTCGAAATGACTTCGAGACTACATATTTTCAGCTTTTGATGCAGAATCAAAACATATAAAAAGGGCTTCATAATGTTGAAAGAAATTCTAACTTCTGACAATTATTGGCGAAGATACATCCATTTGAATTTGGAAACAGAAACTTAAAACGTCAATTTCTCGAAATGACTTCGAGACTACATATTTTCAGCTTTTGATGCAGAGTCAAAATATATAAAAAGGGCTTCATAATGTTGAAAGAAATTCTAATTTCTGACAACTATTGGCGACGATACTTCCCGTTGAATTTGGACACAGAAACTTAAAACGTCAATTTCTCGAAATGACTTCGAGACTACATATTTTCAGCTTTTGATGCAGAGTCAAAATATATAAAAAGGGCTTCATAATGTTGAAAGAAATTCTGACTTCTGACAATTATTGGCGAAGATACATCCATTTGAATTTGGAAACAGAAACTTAAAACGTCAATTTCTCGAAATGACTTCGAGACTACATATTTTCAGCTTTTGATGCAGAATCAAAATATATAAAAAGGGCTTCATAATGTTGAAAGAAATTCTAACTTCTGACAATTATTGGCGAAGATACATCCGTTTGAATTTGGAAACAGAAACTTAAAACGTCGATTTCTCGAAATGACTTCGAGACTACATATTTTCAGCTTTTGAAGCAGAGTCAAAATATATAAAAAGGGCTTCATAATGTTGAAAGAAATTCTAACTGCTGACAATTATTGGCGGAGATACATCCGGTTGAATTTGGAAACAGAAACTTAAAAAGTCAATTTCTCGAAATGACTTCGCGACTACATATTTTCAGCTTTTGATGCAGAGTCAAAATATATAAAAAGGGCTTCATAATGTTGAAAGAAATTCTAACTTCTGACAATTATTGGCGAAGATACATCCGTTTGAATTTGGGAAAAGAAACTTAAACCGCCAATATCTCGAAATGACTTCGAGACTACATATTTTCAGCTTTTGATGCAGAATCAAAATATATAAAAAGGGGTTCATAATGTTGAAAGAAATTCTAACTTCTGACAGTTATTGGCGAAGATACATCCGTTTGAATTTGGAAACAGAAACTTAAAATGTCAATTTCTCGAAATGACTTCGAGACTACATATTTTCAGCTTTTGATGCAGAGTCAAAATATATAAAAAGGGCTTCATAATGTTGAAAGAAATTCTAACTTCTGACAATTATGGCGAAGATACATCCGTTTGAATTTGGAAACAGAGACTTAAAACGTCGATTTCTCGAAATGACTTCGAGACTATGCAGAATCAAAATATATAAAAAGGGCTTCATAATGTTGAAAGAAATTCTAACTTCTGACTTCGAGACTACATATTTTCAGCTTTTGATGCAGAATCAAAATATATAAAAAGGGCTTCATAATGTTGAAAGAAATTCTAACTTCTGACAATTATTGGCGAAGATACATCCGTTTGAATTTGGAAACAGAAACTTAAAACGTCAATTTCTCGAAATGACTTCGAGACTACATATTTTCAGCTTTTGAAGCAGAGTCAAAATATATAAAAAGGGCTTCATAATGTTGAAAGAAATTCTAACTTCTGACAATTATTGGCGAAGATACATCCATTTGAATTTGGAAACAGAAACTTAAAACGTCAATTTCTCGAAATGACTTCGAGACTACATATTTTCAGCTTTTGATGCAGAGTCAAAATATATAAAAAAGGCTTCATAATGTTGAAAGAAATTCTAACTTCTGACAATTATTGGCGAAGATACATCCGTTTGAATTTGGGAAAAGAAACTTAAACCGCCAATATCTCGAAATGACTTCGAGACTACATATTTTCAGCTTTTGATGCAGAATCAAAATATATAAAAAGGGCTTCATAATGTTGAAAGAAATTCTAACTTCTGACAGTTATTGGCGAAGATACATCCGTTTGAATTTGGAAACAGAAACTTAAAATGTCAATTTCTCGAAATGACTTCGAGACTACATATTTTCAGCTTTTGAAGCAGAGTCAAAATATATAAAAAGGGCTTCATAATGTTGAAGGAAATTCTAACTTCTGACAATTATTGGCGAAGATACATCCGTTTGAATTTGGAAACAGAGACTTAAAACGTCGATTTCTCGAAATGACTTCGAGACTATGCAGAATCAAAATATATAAAAAGGGCTTCATAATGTTGAAAGAAATTCTAACTTCTGACAATTATTGGCGAAGATACATCCGTTTGAATTTGGAAACCGAAACTTAAAACGTCAATTTCCCGAAATGACTTCGCGACTACATATTTTCAGCTTTTGATGCAGAGTCAAAATATATAAAAAGGGCTTCATAATGTTGAAAGAAATTCTAACTTCTGACAATTATTGGCGAAGATACATCCGTTTGAATTTGGAAACAGAAACTTAAAACGTCAACTTCTCGAAATGACTTCGAGACTACATATTTTCAGCTTTTGATGCAGAGTCAAAATATATAAAAAGGGCTTCATAATGTTGAAAGAAATTCTGACTTCTGACAATTATTGGCGAAGATACATCCGTTTGAATTTGGGAAAATAAACTTAAAACGCCAATATCTCGAAATGACTTCGAGACTACATATTTTCAGCTTTTGATGCAGAATCAAAATATATAAAATGGGGTTCATAATGTTGCAAGAAATTCAAACTTCTGACAATTATTGGCGAAGATACATCCGTTTGAATTTGGGAACAGAAACTTAAAACGTCAATTTCTCGAAATGACTTCGCGACTACATATTTTCAGCTTTTGAAGCAGAGTCAAAATATAGAAAAAGGGCTTCATAATGTTGAAAGAAATTCTAACTTCTGACAATTATTGGCGAAGATACATCCGTTTGAATTTGGAAACAGAAACTTAAAACGTCGATTTCTCGAAATGACTTCGAGACTACATATTTTCAGCTTTTGATGCAGAATCAAAATATATAAAAAGGGCTTCATAATGTTGAAAGAAATTCTAACTTCTGACAATTATTGGCGAAGATACATCCGTTTGAATTTGGAAACAGAAACTTAAAACGTCGATTTCTCGAAATGACTTCGAGACTACATATTTTCAGCTTTTGAAGCAGAGTCAAAATATATAAAAAGGGCTTCATAATGTTGAAAGAAATTCTAACTTCTGACAATTATTGGCGAAGATACATCCGTTTGAATTTGGGAAAATAAACTTAAAACGCCAATATCTCGAAATGACTTCGAGACTACATATTTTCAGCTTTTGATGCAGAATCAAAACATATAAAAAGGGCTTCATAATGTTGAAAGAAATTCTAACTTCTGACAATTATTGGCGAAGATACATCCATTTGAATTTGGAAACAGAAACTTAAAACGTCAATTTCTCGAAATGACTTCGAGACTACATATTTTCAGCTTTTGATGCAGAGTCAAAATATATAAAAAGGGCTTCATAATGTTGAAAGAAATTCTAATTTCTGACAATTATTGGCGAAGATACATCCGTTTGAATTTGGAAACAGAAACTTAAAACGTCAATTTCTCGAAATGACTTCGAGACTACATATTTTCAGCTTTTGATGCAGAGTCAAAATATATAAAAAGGGCTTCATAATGTTGAAAGAAATTCTGACTTCTGACAATTATTGGCGAAGATACATCCATTTGAATTTGGAAACAGAAACTTAAAACGTCAATTTCTCGAAATGACTTCGAGACTACATATTTTCAGCTTTTGATGCAGAATCAAAATATATAAAAAGGGCTTCATAATGTTGAAAGAAATTCTAACTTCTGACAATTATTGGCGAAGATACATCCGTTTGAATTTGGAAACAGAAACTTAAAACGTCGATTTCTCGAAATGACTTCGAGACTACATATTTTCAGCTTTTGATGCAGAGTCAAAATATATAAAGAGGGCTTCATAATGTTGAAAGAAATTCTGACTTCTGACAATTATTGGCGAAGATACATCCATTTGAATTTGGAAACAGAAACTTAAAACGTCAATTTCTCGAAATGACTTCGAGACTACATATTTTCAGCTTTTGATGCAGGGTCAAAATATATAAAAAGGGCTTCATAATGTTGAAAGAAATTCTAACTTCTGACAATTATTGGCGAAGATACATCCGTTTGAATTTGGAAACAGAAACTTAAAACGTCAATTTCTCGAAATGACTTCGCGACTACATATTTTCAGCTTTTGAAGCAGAGTCAAAATATATAAAAAGGGCTTCATAATGTTGAAAGAAATTCTAACTGCTGACAATTATTGGCGGAGATACATCCGTTTGAATTTGGGAAAAGAAACTTAAAACGTCAATTTCTCGAAATGACTTCGAGACTACATATTTTCAGCTTTTGATGCAGAATCAAAATATATAAAAAGGGGTTCATAATGTTGAAAGAAATTCTAACTTCTGACAATTATTGGCGAAGATACATCCGCTTGAATTTGGAAACAGAAACTTAAAACGTCAATTTCTCGAAATGACTTCGAGACTACATATTTTCAGCTTTTGAAGCAGAGTCAAAATATATAAAAGGGCTTCATAATGTTGAAAGAAATTCTAACTTCTGACAATTATTGGCGAAGATACATCCGTTTGAATTTGGAAACAGAAACTTAAAAAGTCAATTTCTCGAAATGACTTCGCGACTACATATTTTCAGCTTTTGATGCAGAGTCAAAATATATAAAAAGGGCTTCATAATGTTGAAAGAAATTCTAACTTCTGACAATTATTGGCGAAGATACATCCGTTTGAATTTGGGAAAAGAAACTTAAACCGCCAATATCTCGAAATGACTTCGAGACTACATATTTTCAGCTTTTGATGCAGAATCAAAATATATAAAAAGGGGTTCATAATGTTGAAAGAAATTCTAACTTCTGACAGTTATTGGCGAAGATACATCCGTTTGAATTTGGAAACAGAAACTTAAAACGTCAATTTCTCGAAATGACTTCGAGACTACATATTTTCAGCTTTTGATGCAGAGTCAAAATATATAAAAAGGGCTTCATAATGTTGAAGGAAATTCTAACTTCTGACAATTATTGGCGAAGATACATCCGTTTGAATTTGGAAACAGAAACTTAAAACGTCAATTTCTCGAAATGACTTCGAGACTACATATTTTCAGCTTTTGATGCAAAGTCAAAATATATAAAAAGGGCTTCATAATGTTGAAAGAAATTCTAACTTCTGACAATTATTGGCGAAGATACATCCGTTTGAATTTGGAAACAGAAACTTAAAACGTCAATTTCTCGAAATGACTTCGAGACTACATATTTTCAGCTTTTGATGCAAAGTCAAAATATATAAAAAGGGCTTCATAATGTTGAAAGAAATTCTAACTGCTGACAATTATTGGCGAAGATACATCCGTTTGAATTTGGAAACCGATACTTAAAACGTCAATTTCTCGAAGTGACTTCGCGACTACATACTCTCAGCTTTTGATGCAGAGTCTAAAATATATAAAAAGCGGCATTCATAGTGTTGAAAGAAATTCTGACTTCTGACAATTATTGGCGAAGATACATCCGTTTGAATTTGGGAAAATAAACTTAAAACGCCAATATCTCGAAATGACTTCGAGACTACATATTTTCAGCTTTTGATGCAGAATCAAAATATATAAAAAGGGGTTCATAATGTTGCAAGAAATTCTAACTTCTGACAATTATTGGCGAAGATACATCCGTTTGAATTTGGAAACAGAAACTTAAAACGTCAATTTCTCGAAATGACTTCAAGACTACATATTTTCAGCTTTTGATGCAGAGTCAAAATATATAAAAAGGGCTTCATAATGTTGAAAGAAGTTCTAACTTCTGACAATTATTGGCGAAGATACATCCGTTTGAATTTGGAAACAGAAACTTAAAACGTCAATTCGCGAAATGACTTCGAGACTACATATTTTCAGCTTTTGATGCAGAATCAAAATATATAAAAAGGGCTTCATAATGTTGAAAGAAATTCTAACTTCTGACAATTATTGGCGAAGATACATCCGTTTGAATTTGGAAACAGAAACTTAAAACGTCGATTTCTCGAAATGACTTCGAGACTACATATTTTCAGCTTTTGAAGCAGAGTCAAAATATATAAAAAGGGCTTCATAATGTTGAAAGAAATTCTAACTTCTGACAATTATTGGCGAAGATACATCCGTTTGAATTTGGGAAAATAAACTTAAAACGCCAATATCTCGAAATGACTTCGAGACTACATATTTTCAGCTTTTGATGCAGAATCAAAACATATAAAAAGGGCTTCATAATGTTGAAAGAAATTCTAACTTCTGACAATTATTGGCGAAGATACATCCATTTGAATTTGGAAACAGAAACTTAAAACGTCAATTTCTCGAAATGACTTCGAGACTACATATTTTCAGCTTTTGATGCAGAGTCAAAATATATAAAAAGGGCTTCATAATGTTGAAAGAAATTCTAATTTCTGACAATTATTGGCGAAGATACATCCGTTTGAATTTGGGAAAAGAAACTTAAGCCGCCAATATCTCGAAATGACTTCGAGACTACATATTTTCAGCTTTTGATGCAGAATAAAAATATATAAAAAGGGGTTCATAATGTTGAAAGAAATTCTAACTTCTGACAGTTATTGGCGAAGATACATCCGTTTGAATTTGGAAACAGAGACTTAAAACGTCGATTTCTTGAAATGACTTCGAGACTATGCAGAATCAAAATATATAAAAAGGGCTTCATAATGTTGAAAGAAATTCTAACTTCTGACAATTATTGGCGAAGATACATCCGTTTGAATTTGGAAACATAAACTTAAAACGTCGATTTCTCGAAATGACTTCGAGACTACATATTTTCAGCTTTTGATGCAGAGTCAAAATATATAAAAAGGGCTTCATAATGTTGAAAGAAATTCTAACTTCTGACAATTATTGGCGAAGATACATCCATTTGAATTTGGAAACAGAAACTTAAAACGTCAATTTCTCGAAATGACTTCGAGACTACATATTTTCAGCTTTTGATGCAGGGTCAAAATATATAAAAAGGGCTTCATAATGTTGAAAGAAATTCTAACTTCTGACAATTATTGGCGAAGATACATCCGTTTGAATTTGGAAACAGAAACTTAAAACGTCAATTTCTCGAAATGACTTCGAGACTACATATTTTCAGCTTTTGAAGCAGAGTCAAAATATATAAAAAGGGCTTCATAATGTTGAAAGAAATTCTAACTGCTGACAATTATTGGCGGAGATACATCCGTTTGAATTTGGGAAAAGAAACTTAAACCGCCAATATCTCGAAATGACTTCGAGACTACATATTTTCAGCTTTTGATGCAGAATCAAAATATATAAAAAGGGGTTCATAATGTTGAAAGAAATTCTAACTTCTGACAATTATTGGCGAAGATACATCCGCTTGAATTTGGAAACAGAAACTTAAAACGTCAATTTCTCGAAATGACTTCGAGACTACATATTTTCAGCTTTTGAAGCAGAGTCAAAATATATAAAAGGGCTTCATAATGTTGAAAGAAATTCTGACTTCTGACAATTATTGGCGAAGATACATCCGTTTGAATTTGGAAACAGAAACTTAAAACGTCAATTTCTCGAAATGACTTCGAGACTACATATTTTCAGCTTTTGATGCAGGGTCAAAATATATAAAAAGGGCTTCATAATGTTGAAAGAAATTCTAACTTCTGACAATTATTGGCGAAGATACATCCATTTGAATTTGGAAACAGAAACTTAAAACGTCAATTTCGCGAAATGACTTCGAGACTACATATTTTCAGCTTTTGAAGCAGAGTCAAAATATATAAAAAGGGCTTCATAATGTTGAAAGAAATTCTGACTTCTGACAATTATTGGCGAAGATACATCCATTTGAATTTGGAAACAGAAACTTAAAACGTCAATTTCGCGAAATGACTTCGAGACTACATATTTTCAGCTTTTGATGCAGGGTCAAAATATATAAAAAGGGCTTCATAATGTTGAAAGAAATTCTAACTTCTGACAATTATTGGCCAAGATACATCCGTTTGAATTTGGAAACAGAAACTTAAAACGTCAATTTCTCGAAATGACTTCGAGACTACATATTTTCAGCTTTTGAAGCAGAATCAAAATATATAAAAAGGGCTTCATAGTGTTGAAAGAAATTCTAACTTCTGACAATTATTGGCGAAGATACACCCATTTGAATCTGCAACCAGAAACTTAAAACGTCTATTTCTCGAAATGACTTCGAGACTACATATTTTCAGCTTTTGATGCAGGGTCAAAATATATAAAAAGGGCTTCATAATGTTGAAAGAAATTCTAACTTCTGACAATTATTGGCGAAGATACATCCGTTTGAATTTGGAAACAGAAACTTAAAACGTCAATTTCTCGAAATGACTTCGAGACTACATATTTTCAGCTTTTGAAGCAGAGTCAAAATATATAAAAAGGGCTTCATAATGTTGAAAGAAATTCTAACTGCTGACAATTATTGGCGGAGATACATCCGGTTGAATTTGGAAACAGAAACTTAAAAAGTCAATTTCTCGAAATGACTTCGCGACTACATATTTTCAGCTTTTGATGCAGAGTCAAAATATATAAAAAGGGCTTCATAATGTTGAAAGAAATTCTAACTTCTGACAATTATTGGCGAAGATACATCCGTTTGAATTTGGGAAAAGAAACTTAAACCGCCAATATCTCGAAATGACTTCGAGACTACATATTTTCAGCTTTTGAAGCAGAGTCAAAATATATAAAAGGGCTTCATAATGTTGAAAGAAATTCTGACTTCTGACAATTATTGGCGAAGATACATCCGTTTGAATTTGGAAACAGAAACTTAAAACGTCAATTTCTCGAAATGACTTCGAGACTACATATTTTCAGCTTTTGATGCAGGGTCAAAATATATAAAAAGGGCTTCATAATGTTGAAAGAAATTCTAACTTCTGACAATTATTGGCGAAGATACATCCATTTGAATTTGGAAACAGAAACTTAAAACGTCAATTTCGCGAAATGACTTCGAGACTACATATTTTCAGCTTTTGAAGCAGAGTCAAAATATATAAAAAGGGCTTCATAATGTTGAAAGAAATTCTGACTTCTGACAATTATTGGCGAAGATACATCCATTTGAATTTGGAAACAGAAACTTAAAACGTCAATTTCGCGAAATGACTTCGAGACTACATATTTTCAGCTTTTGATGCAGGGTCAAAATATATAAAAAGGGCTTCATAATGTTGAAAGAAATTCTAACTTCTGACAATTATTGGCCAAGATACATCCGTTTGAATTTGGAAACAGAAACTTAAAACGTCAATTTCTCGAAATGACTTCGAGACTACATATTTTCAGCTTTTGAAGCAGAATCAAAATATATAAAAAGGGCTTCATAGTGTTGAAAGAAATTCTAACTTCTGACAATTATTGGCGAAGATACACCCATTTGAATCTGCAACCAGAAACTTAAAACGTCTATTTCTCGAAATGACTTCGAGACTACATATTTTCAGCTTTTGATGCAGGGTCAAAATATATAAAAAGGGCTTCATAATGTTGAAAGAAATTCTAACTTCTGACAATTATTGGCGAAGATACATCCGTTTGAATTTGGAAACAGAAACTTAAAACGTCGATTTCTCGAAATGACTTCGAGACTACATATTTTCAGCTTTTGAAGCAGAGTCAAAATATATAAAAAGGGCTTCATAATGTTGAAAGAAATTCTAACTGCTGACAATTATTGGCGGAGATACATCCGGTTGAATTTGGAAACAGAAACTTAAAAAGTCAATTTCTCGAAATGACTTCGCGACTACATATTTTCAGCTTTTGATGCAGAGTCAAAATATATAAAAAGGGCTTCATAATGTTGAAAGAAATTCTAACTTCTGACAATTATTGGCGAAGATACATCCGTTTGAATTTGGGAAAAGAAACTTAAACCGCCAATATCTCGAAATGACTTCGAGACTACATATTTTCAGCTTTTGATGCAGAATCAAAATATGTAAAAAGAGGTTCATAATGTTGAAAGAAATTCTAACTTCTGACAGTTATTGGCGAAGATACATCCGTTTGAATTTGGAAACAGAAACTTAAAATGTCAATTTCTCGAAATGACTTCGAGACTACATATTTTCAGCTTTTGAAGCAGAGTCAAAATATATAAAAAGGGCTTCATAATGTTGAAAGAAATTCTAACTTCTGACAGTTATTGGCGGAGATACATCCGGTTGAATTTGGAAACAGAAACTTAAAACGTCAATTTCGCGAAATGACTTCGAGACTACATATTTTCAGCTTTTGATGCAGAGTCAAAATATATAAAAAGGGCTTCATAATGTTGAAAGAAATTCTAAATTCTGACAATTATTGGCGAAGATACATCCGTTTGAATTTGGGAAAATAAACTTAAAACGCCAATATCTCGAAATGACTTCGAGACTACATATTTTCAGCTTTTGATGCAGAATCAAAATATATAAAAAGGGCTTCATAATGTTGAAAGAAATTCTAACTTCTGACAATTATTGGCGAAGATACATCCGTTTGAATTTGGAAACCGAAACTTAAAACGTCAATTTCTCGAAATGACTTCGAGACTACATATTTTCAGCTTTTGATGCATAGTCAAAATATATAAAAAGGGCTTCATAATGTTGAAAGAAATTCTGACTTCTGACAATTATTGGCGAAGATACATCCGTTTGAATTTGGAAACAGAAACTTAAAACGTCAATTTCTCGAAATGACTTCGAGACTACATATTTTCAGCTTTTGATGCAAAGTCAAAATATATAAAAAGGGCTTCATAATGTTGAAAGAAATTCTAACTTCTGACAATTATTGGCGAAGATACATCCGTTTGAATTTGGAAACAGAAACTTAAAACGTCAATTTCTCGAAATGACTTCGAGACTACATATTTTCAGCTTTTGAAGCAGAGTCAAAATATATAAAAGGGCTTCATAATGTTGAAAGAAATTCTAACTTCTGACAATTATTGGCGAAGATACATCCGTTTGAATTTGGGAAAAGAAACTTAAACCGCCAATATCTCGAAATGACTTCGAGACTACATATTTTCAGCTTTTGATGCAGAATCAAAATATATAAAAAGGGGTTCATAATGTTGAAAGAAATTCTAACTTCTGACAATTATTGGCGAAGATACATCCGCTTGAATTTGGAAACAGAAACTTAAAACGTCAATTTCTCGAAATGACTTCGAGACTACATATTTTCAGCTTTTGAAGCAGAGTCAAAATATATAAAAAGGGCTTCATAATGTTGAAAGAAATTCTAACTTCTGACAATTATTGGCGAAGATACATCCGTTTGAATTTGGAAACAGAAACTTAAAACGTCAATTTCTCGAAATGACTTCGAGACTACATATTTTCAGCTTTTGATGCAGAGTCAAAATATATAAAAAGGGCTTCATAATGTTGAAAGAAATTCTAACTTCTGACAATTATTGGCGAAGATACATCCGTTTGAATTTGGAAACAGAAACTTAAAACGTCAATTTCTCGAAATGACTTCGAGACTACATATTTTCAGCTTTTGAAGCAGAGTCAAAATATATAAAAAGGGCTTCATAATGTTGAAAGAAATTCTAACTGCTGACAATTATTGGCGGAGATACATCCGTTTGAATTTGGGAAAAGAAACTTAAACCGCCAATATCTCGAAATGACTTCGAGACTACATATTTTCAGCTTTTGATGCAGAATCAAAATATATAAAAAGGGGTTCATAATGTTGAAAGAAATTCTAACTTCTGACAATTATTGGCGAAGATACATCCGCTTGAATTTGGAAACAGAAACTTAAAACGTCAATTTCTCGAAATGACTTCGCGACTACATATTTTCAGCTTTTGAAGCAGAGTCAAAATATATAAAAGGGCTTCATAATGTTGAAAGAAATTCTGACTTCTGACAATTATTGGCGAAGATACATCCGTTTGAATTTGGAAACAGAAACTTAAAACGTCAATTTCTCGAATTGACTTCGAGACTACATATTTTCAGCTTTTGATGCAGGGTCAAAATATATAAAAAGGGCTTCATAATGTTGAAAGAAATTCTAACTTCTGACAATTATTGGCGAAGATACATCCATTTGAATTTGGAAACAGAAACTTAAAACGTCAATTTCTCGAAATGACTTCGAGACTACATATTTTCAGCTTTTGAAGCAGAGTCAAAATATATAAAAAGGGCTTCATAATGTTGAAAGAAATTCTAACTTCTGACAATTATTGGCGGAGATACATCCGGTTGAATTTGGAAACAGAAACTTAAAAAGTCCATTTCTCGAAATGACTTCGCGACTACATATTTTCAGCTTTTGATGCAGAGTCAAAATATATAAAAAGGGCTTCATAATGTTGAAAGAAATTCTGACTTCTGACAATTATTGGCGAAGATACATCCGTTTGAATTTGGGAAAAGAAACTTAAACCGCCAATATCTCGAAATGACTTCGAGACTACATATTTTCAGCTTTTGATGCTGAATCAAAATATATAAAAAGGGCTTCATAATGTTGAAAGAAATTCTAACTTCTAACAATTATTGGGGAAGATACATCCGTTTGAATTTGGACACAGAGACTTAAAACGTCGATTTCTTGAAATGACTTCGAGACTACATATTTTCAGCTTTTGATGCAGAATCAAAATATATAAAAAGGGCTTCATAATGTTGAAAGAAATTCTAACTTCTGACAATTATTGGCGAAGATACATCCGTTTGAATTTGGAAACCGAAACTTAAAACGTCAATTTCTCGAAATGACTTCGCGACTACATATTTTCACCTTATGATGCAGAGTCAAAATATATAAAAAAGGGCTTCATAATGTTGAAAGAAAATCTGACTTCTGACCATTATTGGCGAAGATACATCCGTTTGAATTTGGAAACCGAAACTTAAAACGTCATTTTCTCGAAATGACTTCGCGACTACATATTTTCAGCTTTTGATGCAGAGTCAAAATATATAAAAAGGGCTTCATAATGTTGAAAGAAATTCTAACTTCTGACAATTATTGGCGAAGATACATCCGTTTGAATTTGGAAACAAAAACTTAAAACGTCAATTTCTCGAAATGACTTCGCGACTACATATTTTCAGCTTTTGAAGCAGAGTCAAAATATATAAAAAGGGCTTCATAATGTTGAAAGAAATTCTAACTTCTGACAATTATTGGCGAAGATACATCCGTTTGAATTTGGAAACAGAAACTTAAAACGTCAATTTCTCGAAATGACTTCGAGACTACATATTTTCAGCTTTTGAAGCAGAGTCAAAATATATAAAAAGGGCTTCATAATGTTGAAAGAAATTCTAACTGCTGACAATTATTGGCGAAGATACATCCGTTTGAATTTGGGAAAAGAAACTTAAACCGCCAATATCTCGAAATGACTTCGAGACTACATATTTTCAGCTTTTGATGCAGAATCAAAATATATAAAAAGGGGTTCATAATGTTGAAAGAAATTCTAACTTCTGACAATTATTGGCGAAGATACATCCGTTTGAATTTGGAAACAGAAACTTAAAACGTCAATTTCTCGAAATGACTTCGAGACTACATATTTTCAGCTTTTGAAGCAGAGTCAAAATATATAAAAAGGGCTTCATAATGTTGAAAGAAATTCTAACTGCTGACAATTATTGGCGGAGATACATCCGTTTGAATTTGGGAAAAGAAACTTAAACCGCCAATATCTCGAAATGACTTCGAGACTACATATTTTCAGCTTTTGATGCAGAATCAAAATATATAAAAAGGGGTTCATAATGTTGAAAGAAATTCTAACTTCTGACAATTATTGGCGAAGATACATCCGCTTGAATTTGGAAACAGAAACTTAAAACGTCAATTTCTCGAAATGATTTCGAGACTACATATTTTCAGCTTTTGAAGCAGAGTCAAAAATATATAAAAGGGCTTCATAATGTTGAAAGAAATTCTGACTTCTGACAATTATTGGCGAAGATACATCCGTTTGAATTTGGAAACAGAAACTTAAAACGTCAATTTCTCGAAATGACTTCGAGACTACATATTTTCAGCTTTTGATGCAGAGTCAAAATATATAAAAAGGGCTTCATAATGTTGAAAGAAATTCTAACTTCTGACAATTATTGGCGAAGATACATCCGTTTGAATTTGGAAACAGAAACTTAAAACGTCAATTTCTCGAAATGACTTCGAGACTACATATTTTCAGCTTTTGAAGCAGAGTCAAAATATATAAAAAGGGCTTCATAATGTTGAAAGAAATTCTAACTGCTGACAATTATTGGCGGAGATACATCCGTTTGAATTTGGGAAAAGAAACTTAAACCGCCAATATCTCGAAATGACTTCGAGACTACATATTTTCAGCTTTTGATGCAGAATCAAAATATATAAAAGGGCTTCATAATGTTGAAAGAAATTCTAACTTCTGACAATTATTGGCGAAGATACATCCGCTTGAATTTGGAAACAGAAACTTAAAACGTCAATTTCTCGAAATGACTTCGCGACTACATATTTTCAGCTTTTGAAGCAGAGTCAAAATATATAAAAGGGCTTCATAATGTTGAAAGAAATTCTGACTTCTGACAATTATTGGCGAAGATACATCCGTTTGAATTTGGAAACAGAAACTTAAAACGTCAATTTCTCGAATTGACTTCGAGACTACATATTTTCAGCTTTTGATGCAGGGTCAAAATATATAAAAAGGGCTTCATAATGTTGAAAGAAATTCTAACTTCTGACAATTATTGGCGAAGATACATCCATTTGAATTTGGAAACAGAAACTTAAAACGTCAATTTCTCGAAATGACTTCGAGACTACATATTTTCAGCTTTTGATGCAGAGTCAAAATATATAAAAAGGGCTTCATAATGTTGAAAGAAATTCTAACTTCTGACAATTATTGGCGGAGATACATCCGGTTGAATTTGGAAACAGAAACTTAAAAAGTCCATTTCTCGAAATGACTTCGCGACTACATATTTTCAGCTTTTGATGCAGAGTCAAAATATATAAAAAGGGCTTCATAATGTTGAAAGAAATTCTGACTTCTGACAATTATTGGCGAAGATACATCCGTTTGAATTTGGGAAAAGAAACTTAAACCGCCAATATCTCGAAATGACTTCGAGACTACATATTTTCAGCTTTTGATGCAGAATAAAAATATATAAAAAGGGGTTCATAATGTTGAAAGAAATTCTAACTTCTGACAATTATTGGCGAAGATACATCCGTTTGAATTTGGAAACAGAGACTTAAAACGTCGATTTCTTGAAATGACTTCGAGACTATGCAGAATCAAAATATATAAAAAGGGCTTCATAATGTTGAAAGAAATTCTAACTTCTGACAATTATTGGCGAAGATACATCCGTTTGAATTTGGAAACCGAAACTTAAAACGTCAATTTCTCGAAATGACTTCGCGACTACATATTTTCACCTTATGATGCAGAGTCAAAATATATAAAAAAGGGCTTCATAATGTTGAAAGAAAATCTGACTTCTGACCATTATTGGCGAAGATACATCCGTTTGAATTTGGAAACCGAAACTTAAAACGTCATTTTCTCGAAATGACTTCGCGACTACATATTTTCAGCTTTTGATGCAGAGTCAAAATATATAAAAAGGGCTTCATAATGTTGAAAGAAATTCTGACTTCTGACAATTATTGGCGAAGATACATCCGTTTGAATTTGGAAACAAAAACTTAAAACGTCAATTTCTCGAAATGACTTCGCGACTACATATTTTCAGCTTTTGAAGCAGAGTCAAAATATATAAAAAGGGCTTCATAATGTTGAAAGAAATTCTAACTTCTGACAATTATTGGCGAAGATACATCCGTTTGAATTTGGAAACAGAAACTTAAAACGTCAATTTCTCGAAATGACTTCGAGACTACATATTTTCAGCTTTTGATGCAGAATCAAAATATATAAAAAGGGCTTCATAATGTTGAAAGAAATTCTAACTTCTAACAATTATTGGCGAAGATACATCCGTTTGAATTTGGAAACAGAAACTTAAAACGTCAATTTCTCGAAATGACTTCGAGACTACATATTTTCAGCTTTTGAAGCAGAGTCAAAATATATAAAAAGGGCTTCATAATGTTGAAAGAAATTCTAACTTCTGACAATTATTGGCGAAGATACATCCGTTTGAATTTGGAAACAGAAACTTAAAACGTCAATTTCGCGAAATGACTTCGAGACTACATATTTTCAGCTTTTGATGCAGAATCAAAATATATAAAAAGGGCTTCATAATGTTGAAAGAAATTCTAACTTCTGACAATTATTGGCGAAGAAACATCCGTTTGAATTTTGAAATAGAAACTTAAAACGTCAATTTCTCGAAATGACTTCGAGACTACATATTTTCAGCTTTTGATGCAGAATCAAAATATATAAAAAGGGCTTCATAATGTTGAAAGAAATTCTAACTTCTGACAATTATTGGCGAAGATACATCCGTTTGAATTTGGAAACCGAAACTTAAAACGTAAATTTCTCGAAATGACTTCGAGACTACATATTTTCAGCTTTTGATGCAGAGTCAAAATATGTAAAAAGGGCTTCATAATGTTGAAAGAAATTCTGACTTCTGACAATTATTGGCGAAGATACATCCGTTTGAATTTGGGAAAATAAACTTAAAACGCCAATATCTCGAAATGACTTCGAGACTACATATTTTCAGCTTTTGATTCAGAATCAAAATATATTCTAAAATTCTAACTGCTGACAATTATTGGCGAAGATACATCCGTTTGAATTGGGAAACCGAAACTTAAAACGCCAATTTCTCGAAATGACTTCGCGACTACATATTTTCAGCTTTTGATGCAGAGTCAAAATATATAAAAAGGGCTTCATAATGTTGAAAGAAATTCTAACTTCTGACAATTATTGGCGAAGATACATCCGTTTGAATTGGGAAACCGAAACTTAAAACGCCAATTTTTTGAAATGACTTCGCGACTACATATTTTCAGCTTTTGATGCAGAGTCAAAATATATAAAAAGGGCTTCATAATGTTGAAAGAAATTCTAACTTCTGCCAATTATTGGCGAAGATACATCCGTTTGAATTTGGAAATAGAAACTTAAAACGTCAATTTCTCGAAATGACTTCGAGACTACATATTTTCAGCTTTTGATGCAGAGTCAAAATATATAAAAAGGGCTTCATAATGTTGAAAGAAATTCTAACTTCTGACAATTATTGGCGAAGATACATCCGTTTGAATTTGGAAACAGAAACTTAAAACGTCAATTTCTCGAAATGACTTCGAGACTACATATTTTCAGCTTTTGATGCAGAGTCAAAATATATAAAAAGGGCTTCATAATGTTGAAAGGAATTCTAACTTCTGACAATTATTGGCGAAGATACATCCGTTTGAATTTGGAAACAGAAACTTAAAACGTCAATTTCGCGAAATGACTTCGAGACTACATATTTTCAGCTTTTGAAGCAGAGTCAAAATATATAAAAAGGGCTTCATAATGTTGAAGGAAATTCTAACTTCTGACAATTATTGGCGAAGATACATCCGTTTGAATTTGGAAACAGAGACTTAAAACGTCGATTTCTCGAAATGACTTCGAGACTGTGCAGAATCAAAATATATAAAAAGGGCTTCATAATGTTGAAAGAAATTCTAACTTCTGACAATTATTGGCGAAGATACATCCATTTGAATTTGGAAACAGAAACTTAAAACGTCAATTTCTCGAAATGACTTCGAGACTACATATTTTCAGCTTTTGATGCAGAGTCAAAATATATAAAAAGGGCTTCATAATGTTGAAAGAAATTCTGACTTCTGACAATTATTGGCGAAGATACATCCGGTTGAATTTGGAAACCGAAACTTAAAACGTCAATTTCTCGAAATGACTTCGCGACTACATATTTTCAGCTTTTGATGCAGGGTCAAAATATATAAAAAGGGCTTCATAATGTTGAAAGAAATTCTGACTTCTGACAATTATTGGCGAAGATACATCCGTTTGAATTTGGGAAAAGAAACTTAAACCGCCAATATCTCGAAATGACTTCGAGACTACATATTTTCAGCTTTTGATGCAGAATCAAAATATATAAAAAGGGGTTCATAATGTTGAAAGAAATTCTAACTTCTGACAATTATTGGCGAAGATTCATCCGTTTGAATTTGGAAACCGAAACTTAAAACGCCAATTTCTCGAAGTG